>NW_009736733.1:120185-181993 GCF_000703405.1 Apaloderma vittatum | reverse complement strand
CAGGTCTCCTGGCTCCCTTCCTTGACTTCCTGCGTGTCGGGACGCTCTGATCTTGAGCTTTGAAGACCAGTCCCTGAATACCAACCAACTCTCTTGGCCCCCTTTACCTTCAAGCAGCCTTGTCCATGGGATTTCCCCTAGCAATTGCTTGAAAAGGTCGAAGTTTGCCCTGCTAAAGTCCAGGGTTGCAATTCTACTTGCTATTCTGGCCCTGCCACACAAGATCCTGAACTCCACCATCTGGTGGTCACTGCAACCAAGGCAGCCCTTTACGGCTTCGACCAGACCCTCCTTGTTAGTGAGGATGAGATCCAGCAGTGCACCTCTCCTCGTTGGCTCATCCACCATTTCCATGAGGAAGTTATCTTCAATGCACTGGAGGAACCTCTTGGACTGTGGCTGCCTCGCTGAGTAGTCCCTCCAGCAAATATCAGGGTGGTTAAAATCCCTCACAACAACCAGGGCCTGTGACTGTGAGGTCGCTCTCAGCTGCCTGTAGAAGGCCTCGTCAACTTCCTCACCCTGATCTGGTGGCCTGTAATAGACACCCACAACAGTGTCACCCCTGCCAGCCTGCCCCTTAATCCTCACCCACAGACTCTCAACTCGCTCATCAGCTGTCCCTGGACAGTACTCAGTACATTGTAGCTGCTCTCTCATGTAAAGAGCAACTCCACCACCATGCCTGGCTGGCCTGTCTTTCCTGAAAAGGACATAGCCATCCATGACTATATTCCAGTCATGTGAGCTGTCCCACGATGTCTCTGCAATTGCCACCAGATCATAACCTCCCGATAGAACACAGGGTTCTAACTCCTCCTGCTTATTCCCCATACTGCGTGCATTGGTATACAGGCATTTCAGGGAATGAGCTGAACACACCGATTTCAGCCTAGGGGTATCGGAGGCCACCCAATCTTCATCGATTCTAGAGTGCTTCCCCACTGGGGCAAGCCCAGCTACAACCCCATCCCCCTTCGAATCTAGTTTAAAGCCCTCCAAATGAGTAACCATCCTCTCAACAACCCTTGTGTTCTGCCTGCAACTTGGTATTACGTTTTGATCCCTTGCTAATTTACATGATTGCTTGATCCTGTTACTACATTCCTCCTCCACAAGCACTGGCATATTGCATTCTTGCTCCTTTTCAGTGATCCTGGTTTCGCCCCCACCCCCCTAAATGAAATATCCATTTTCAGATGGATTTCAGATGGATTTCAGATGGATTGCTTAAAATCAGCTTCAAGATCACACATGACATCATGGCAAAAATCTGTTAATCCTGTAAAGATAAGGATAGAAAATATAAGACAAAATATTTGCTATCCTTTTTTTCTCAGACATGTTTTTGCGTGCAATCTTGATGATGAGGAAAAGCTGGAAAAGACAGGGAAAAAAAAATAAAATGGGTCCAAGGAAGACAAGGCTAGCTCCCAGATGCCTTTATCTGACGACACTAAAACTGTTTATATCCTACCAGTCTGGGCAAACATCCCTTACTTCACTGAGTTGTGGGAGAACATTGTCTGACTTTCTGGTTCACGAAGTTATATCCATAACTAGGAAATCATGCTCTAGCCTCCTAATAAATCACGCATTCTTATGAAAGAAATTTTTATTTATATAAAAAGAACACATGTAATTTATTTTTTTAATAAGTCAAGTCTCCTGAGAGAGTTTGGCAGGGAGGTATTATTCTAATACTTTGTCTTTGCAAGATGATCGTCCTGATAATTTAAAATGTCATAGGATGTTTGCAGGAACAATAGACCAAATTCCTGAGCTAGTGTAAATTGGCACAACTCCACAAACATCAAAGAAGCAATGCCAGTTTACGCCAGCCCATCAATGTTCACAAATTAAATGGGTGTTTTGTGGTTTACTACATGTCAGAAAACTTGTAATGCAACTCAAGCCCTCATAAGCTATGCCGTAAAGCTATTTGATTTTTAATAGATCTGCAAAAACAAACTTTCGCATCAGAATATTGACCTCAAATAGTTTTTTAACATCAGAGTTAAAATCCATGTCTTTAATGCTTCAGAGAATGAGTGTGAAAAAGAGGCTAATGACTGGATACCCTGAAGCACAAGCCAGATTTGTTCCAAACACCAAATGAAAACGCAATGCTTTTCAACATCTTGACCATGAGAATGGATCTTTAAAATTATTCTGGGCAAAGTTTAACTTTATTCTGAAACAGTTCCTTCTCTATTGACATTAAAACGCTCCCTTAAGATAGACATTTTGGGTTTCAGAGTAAAGATTCCATCATACTTTTCCAAGAGCATATGAACACTCATTGGCAATAGTAACATTTTAATTTGCTCTGAAGTTCTGTTTTAATTCCTTTTTTCGCTCAAAGTGAATCAAGAGCTTTTAAAAGTAATCTGTGTGGACACACATATATTCAATATAATATTTATATATTTTTAAATTAAAATGACATAATGAGGAACTATGAAGAGAGAGCTTTTCTAGTATTAATTATGCATGAAATGCATGATAATTTTACACAAAAAAAATAATGACACTTAGTAAAAAAAACTTTATTGAAGTGTCCAAAACACTCCCCTGAGACAATTGCATATGATTAGACCCATCGATGGATCATTCAGCTATATTAAATTTCTTTCTTACATTAAGCCATGTTGGGAGTAGAACCAATAACAAATAATTCATAACATTTCCAACAGCAAAGAGGAATGATGCATAGAAGGATGCGAAAAACACTGCTGAAAGTGACAGGAAAGCAAAGACATGAGTTAGAAGAGAGGACACAACAGTTCTGTTTAAGGCACCAGAATGGAAAAGGGTATGTTTACACAGCAAGCCAGCTCATCATATCTTAGAACTGCTCATGCCCAGAAGCACCCCTTCTTCTTCTGAGAAACTCCTGTCTTCCTAATTCTCAAAGAAAACAATCTCAAAGTTCACTCTGTTTATACTTCCCTCCCCTCTGGCTTTACATGCCCAGATTTTATGACTGCCAACGTGTTCTCCCTTTCCAGACTTTGATTCACAATGGATAAATATTGCAGATCCTCTCTAGACTATTTGCAGCTGGCCTGTCCTGATTTCAGCTGGGATAGAGTTAATTTCGTTTCAAGTAGCTGGTGCACTGCCGTGTTTTAGATTTAGTGTAAGAATAATGCTGATAATACACTGCCGCTTCACTTGTTGCTAAGTACCACTTATCCTAAGTTAAGGATTTTTAGTTTTCCATGCTCTGGAGCATAAGAAACTGAGAGGGAACATGGCCAGGACAGCTGACCTGAATTAGCCAAAGAGATATTCCATACCATAGAATGTCATGCTCAGTGTTATGAACTGGGAGGAATTGGCTGGGAGGGGCGAATCACTGCTCAGGCATTGGTTGGCATGTGAGGAGCAATTGCATTGTGCATCACTCATTTGTTCTTGAGTTTTATTTATCTCTCTTTTTGATATATTACTTTTCATTATTATTATTATTAGTTTAACTAATATTTTATTATTATTAAATTTTATTTATTTTCATTTTAGTTATTAAACTTTTCTTATCTCAACCCACGAGTTTTACTTTTTTTTCCTGATTCTCCTCACCATCCACGTAGGAGACGGGAGGAGCAAGTAAGTGACAGTGTGGTGTTTAGCTTTCGGCTAGAGTTAAACCATGACAAAACATCACCTGTTTTGTTTGCTTTATGTTTTGGGCTTTTTTACAGAAACAAAATCCTGTCTCCTGCTCTAGGAGAAATTTAAAAAGCATGAGTTGCACATATAAAAAGTCCATCTGCTGCAAATGTTAAGGGCAGAAAAGTGGACATGTCTGGAGAAATACAGGATGTAGCAGTTCAGATCAAGAACCCTATGTCACCTTAGCCATTATCTTTAGCGGTCTCTTTTGATCGTTGCTGAATGGGATGAGATAAGGGTGCTGTTAAGTCTTCATTTCCTTCAGCATATTTATTATGATAGAAAGCTATGCAGAAATTGCTTTTATATTAATCCATCATATGTTGGCTTTCATAAATGTTTCAAAACCTGCCAACTAAAAAGAAACTGCTCCATCAGTCTGTAGTAGACTCTGTAATACGCTGGTCAAAAGACTTTCCAAGTGTACATTTTCATTAACCCTGATATAAGCAAAGGAAGGAAAATCTGTTCCTCATCCCTTTTCCTGTCTACAAGAAGTAGAAAATCACACCCACACATTTACTGCAGAATGGAAGTCACACTCCATAGGTCTATTTACAGTGCTCTCTAAAATCAGTAGAAATGGAGTGACAGAGTACTGGCAAAACCAGCAGTGTGTTTGGCACTAAAACCAAAGTTAAAACTGAAGTGGTCCTCTGCAGTAGGCCTCCCTAAGACATAACAGGTAGTAGTAATGTGGATGAGAGCCAGCAGAACAAGTCCTGCCAGGCAAAGCCCCAGGGTCTGCCACAACTCAGTGAACAGCATAGATGACACATTTCGAAGTGGGTCAGACAGAAGCAGGTAGTTATTTTTCTTTCTTAAAGCAATTACCCCCAAAACGTGCCAAAGAACTGTCAGAGCTAGTAGATCTAGTAACGTGCTTTAGTAGAAAGCTATCATATTTACAGGCAGTAATACACAAAGTATGTAGAAAAGATTTCTTTGTAATTACCACCAAAAATAACTTGCCATAGCAATTTTTGCCACTGCGAATACTATTTTTCCGTATAAATATTTCTTTCATATGTTTTACTTTCAAATATATTTACAGTGAAAGGGATAAAAAAGCTCCTGGCTTTCAGTTCAATAACAGGTAGTTCCTAACAGACTAATGAACAAGGACAACAAAAATCTGGGTCATTATTCACAGCCACTGCAGTTAAAATGCATCTGCCAGGTCTACCAAGAATATTTGGTCAGATATATGCATACTGTGAAAGGATCTCAAAGTACAGGTATTACTAAAAGATGTAAATTTCCTATTGGAATATACAAAACCATTTGAATTAATTATATCCAGCAAAACCTTGCAATAAATTAATAACACATTTTAAACGCTATTCATGATGTTCCTTCTTTCCTTGTAGGAAACTCATTGTGTTTAACTGAGGAAAACATCCGAGATGCCAAGAATGACGATGATTTATGGTTTCACAGTAAAAGTCAAACACTCCTCTCAAATGTGAACGAAGAAATAATGCATGAGTGCTGAGAATATATTCCAGAGATATTCAGCTTAGTCCTGAACTTGGAAGATGTTTCTTGTCAGTGGATCCCTGTTCAACACAGAGTAGTCTGCAGAGCTGTGTTCTTAAATACAGGAATAGCTGTATTTTTTCAGATTGCTTTTTATTTCAGCTTAGCTTGCAAATGTATCAGTGAAATGTCCCAAGCATTTCTACAGCATCTAATCCAGTGGAAGGTGCATCAAGCCTGACTGGATCGCTTGACCTCCAGCACTATTTTAGTACAAAATAAAATTATCATAATTGAAAACACCACTTGGCAGGTTGCTATTAAACATGTATTGGATTGTTGCCTTAGACCCATGTTTCACTTAAAGCTCTTGTTCATAGGTTCTGGTTTCTATTATGTTTTCATTTATTGATTGCTGACCAAATATGAGTTGCAAAACTTTTCACCAGGTCACACTCAACTCTTTTATTCAGCAAGGCCCTCTGACGAAGGCAGCAATGGCCCAACAGCACTCAGAGCCTACCAGCGGCACCACGCCACCATGCTGGCCACACCACACTGCCATGCCATGCAATGCAATGGTCCCTCCATGCAGCCCAAACTCAGGGGCCCTCCTGCAAGGAGGGTGAGGCACGTCTCCTTTGCCAGTGCCAACCCTGCCTGCTGGCCCTGCCTCCACATCCCCTGAGGGCACTGATGGAGCTGAGAGAGCAGTGAAGGGGCAGTGAGGGGATGTGGGATATGGTGGCAGACCTGATCTCCTGTAGTCCCAACCCGGAGCCAAAGTTCCAGTGTGAGGCTGACACTATTTCTGCAGATACATTGCGCACACAGCACGGCAAATCACTAAAGCAACCTGCAAGTCACTTGGTGCTGGACACCAGTCTAGTCATGTCTTCTCAACAGTGTCTCTGCTGTCCCACATGTAACTGCAGAGGGACAGAAAAGCCTAAAATGAGTGTGCTTCATAATTGAGAGGACAACGGGAGACTGTGCTCACCACCTGCTCTCATGGCAGGGACTGGGAGATTGTAATCAACATGTACGACGAGGCTGTTGAAGGGACCGGAGGGAAAGTTCTGTGAGGAGAGGCTGAGGGAGCTGGGGGTGTTTAGCCTGGAGAAGACTCTCTACAACTACCTGAAGGGAGGTTGTAGTCAAGTGGGAGTCGTGCTCTTCTCCTAGGCTGCTAGTGACAGGACAAGAGGGCATGGCCTGAAACTGCATCAGGGCAGGTTTAGGTTGGATCTCAGGCAGCACTTCCTCACGGAGAGGGTGCTCAGGCACTGGGATGCACTGCCCAGGGAAGGGGTGGAGTCACCGTCCCTGGAGGTGTTTAAGGAGAGGCTGGATGTGGCACTTAGTGCCCTGGTCTGGCCGATGTGGTGGTGTTGGGTCATAGGCTGGACTTGATGATATCAGAGTTTTTTTCCAGCCTCAATAATTCTGTGATTCTGTGTCTTACTTAGTTTGAGTTAACCCAGGTCTCTCTCTGTTGAGAAGGTGAGACTGGACTCAGCAGAGAGGCTGAGGTTTGTGTCCAAGTACTGAGGTTTGTGTCCAAGTAATTCAGTCAAATGTGCTTTGGAGATTTCACAGAGCAATTTTGTTTTAGTTTTTCTTCCTTTTTTCCATTTCCATGCTGCTCTATTCTTTAAATTTTCTGAAAAAAAGTTGGACCTATATTAGTAGTCATGTGTCTCTACAGTGTGGATTGAGGAAAACTGGGAAAGGTATATGATAACAGTAGCTCCAGCATGATCAGCTCCTTAACAACTCCTATCTGAGAAAGCTTGTATAAGATTTAAGAAAATACAAAACACTTTAACCTGTTGTGAACCCAAATCTCAGGCTGGAGTGGTCTGAGGTCCTAAACTGATGATATATTGTTATAGGACTGTAAACAGTAGCTATCCAGAGAGGAGGAAGGACCTGGGAGAATAAATTCTGGCTGCAAACCTGCTGTCCATGTCTCTTCTTTCTCTTGTGCCTTTGCCACTGTGAAACATGCACATTTACACAAACTGGCAACTTTCCTGGTCTGTCTAGAGTGGCACATCTCCCAGTGCTGAGGTCCTGTTTCTATATTGCTATAGGTCTGACTGCAATGCCGGGTTTTTATTACAATTTTCCTTTTAAAACTACTGTCTTAAATTGGTAATGTAAAAAAACCAATAAAATCCATAACGCTTGCCAGAAGACTGCTTACCTAAATCCACTGATGCCGACGTACAGGCTTTCAGTCTCCAGAGAACCGCTTTGGGCTGGAGAGGTAAGAAATAGTGGATGTTGCAAACAATCTGATTTCCCAAAAGAGATGATGCCCTAATCACTTTAATTACATGGCATTACTATTATATTGGAAGGTAGAATATTTAGAAGAATAGATGATTCTCGTTCATTTGCTTTAATCTATGTTTTGAAGAGCAGGTAATATTCAGAAGAATTCATCAGCCACCAATTTTGTTTCTTGCTGTAAAATGTCTGTTTTTTTTCATCCATGTAATTCATATTCTCAGTAACTAGCCATCTTTCTCTCTGTGTGGGGTGTTGGGGTTTTTTTGCTTGGTTGGATTTTTGGACTTTTTTTGATGTTTATTGAACTTTGACTCTGATGATCAGAATTACTTAATGATACAGCTTGGACTTTTTTTGATGTTTATTGAACTTTGATGATCAGAATTACTTAATGATACAGTAGCCCAGTTAGCAATCATAGGGTATATACCATGTCCCTAAACTGTGGGTGCATATGCACTCATCCTAGCAAAATTTGCGTGAATACGACCACAAAATGCACTGCAGAGCCACTTCAGCTTCTACCTTGGAGCAGATGGAGATCAAAGCTTCCTGACAGATGTTTTCCAGAATAACATGGCTTGCCTTATCCTGAATCTGAGTAGTAACTCAGATTGCATCGACCCTACTTTGCTGCGTTTAGGTTTACTTGATCAAATGTCTGCCACACTTCCCATTTGACATCATGAGGTACTACCGCACCTTCAGTTTCCAGCTGTGGGTCTGTTATCTTTAAACTAGGTCTGTGCATCCAATAACACAAATGTGGTCTGGATCATAGAAGCCTAGAATCCTAGAATCATCGAAACATTCAGGTTAGAAAAGACCCTTGGGGTCATCAGGTCCAACCATTAACCCTTCTCTACAAAGTTCACCCCTAAACCATTTCCCCTAACACCACATCCAAATGACCTTTAAACACCAGGGATGGTGACTCAACCACCTCCCTGAGCAGCCTATTCCAATGTCTGACTGCTCTTTCTGTGAAAAATTTTTTCCTAATGTCCAATCTAAATCTACCCTGTTGCAGTTTGAATCCATTCCCTCTTGCTCTATTGCTAATTACCTGTGAGAAAAGACCAGCACTAACCACCTTACGATGTCCTTTCAGGCAGTTGTAGAGTGATGAGGTCTCCCCTTAGCCTCCTCTTCTTCAAACTGAACAGCCCCAGCTCCTTCAATTGCTCTTCATAACGTTTATCCTTCAGGCCCTTTACCAGCTTTGCTGGCCTCCTCTGCACTCACTCCAGCACCTCAATATCTCTCTTGCATTGAGGTGCCCAAAACTGGACACAATACTCACCAGTGGCCTCACCAGTGCCAAATACAAGGGGACAATCACCTCTCTACTTCTGCTGGTTACACTATTTCTAATACAAGCCAGGATGCCATTTGCCTTCGTGGCCACCTGGGCACACTGCTGGCTCATATTCAGCCACTTGTCAATTAAAACTCCTAGGTCCCTTTCTGCCAGACAGCTTTCCAGCCACACTTTCCCAAGCTTGTAGCACTGCACAGGGTTGATGTGGCCCAAGTGCAGGACCCGACACTTGACCTTGTTGAAGCTCCTACCATTAACATTGGCCCATTGATCCAGTCTGTCCAAGTCTCTCTGTAGAGCCTCCCTACCCTTGTGTAGATCAACACTCCCACCTAACTTGGTGTTGTATGCAAACTTACTGAGGATACATTCTATGTCCTTATCAAGATCATCAATAAACATGTTAAACAGAAATGGTCCCAACACTGAGCTCTGAGGAACACCACTTGTGTTTGTCCACCAGCTGGATTTAACTCTATTGACCACCACTCTTTGGGCCCGTCCATCCAGCCAGAGCTTTATCCAGCAGATCCATCTTGGGCACATGACTGCATTGTTGTTGGATTAGCCAGGGTATCTGATACAGAGATCATGCTACTGTTAAGTTTTATTTTGTTTTTCGCTGGTAGTGATAAAGCATATGCCTGAAGTGGTAGAGTAGTTTGAAATCATGATATGTGATCCAACACAGAAGATGCTTATATTAAAATGGTCCCTGACAAAATTTTAAACACACTATAACTGGTAAACTGAGTTTATATTGTTTTATCCATTTCTGTCTTGTATTTACACCTGTTTTAATCGAGTTCTAGAAGCCATCATGTATGATTTACTGTATTGTGGAATCATGGTTTCAGTTTTAGGAACTTGCTTCTCCTAGCATTTTCCTTCTGTTGAAAGTCTCTGAGCACTAGTAAAAGGCATTTACATTTTGCAGAAATCTTTGAAAGTATGTGATATGCTCCAGCTCATCAGCTGTTGTAAATCTATTAAAACCAAGGGACCTGGTTCACAGCTTACTCCTGATGAGGAACTGATTCCATATATCGTACCCTTTCACAAATCAGCATTGCTTCAGTTCTCTTTCTGTTAAAAGTTTCTGTCAGGGGAACAATAATATCAAAACCTATTACCTACATTCAAGCAAAATATTCTATTACAGATCTGAAAACAACTCAATGGTTTAAACAACTAACGGATCTGTAATGGTTTCTGGAAAGTAAAAGATGTCATTAATTCAGTGCACTGAAGCTCCTCACAATGATTAGGATTAAATTAAGCAGATATGTAAAGGCATATTAGCTGCTTTTTTGAAGAAGCTGTCTGTGTACTCTCATTTTCACACACCATGGTGTCACTTCAGGACAAAGACAAGTTTGTGTAGATGCCTTACCTCTGCATTTTCCTACTGTTAAATTATTTGGGTTTTGTTTTCTTTTAGTTTGTTGGGTTTTGTGGTGTTGTTATGTTTTTTTTAAAAACATATATTTATCTCTGAATTTCCTGGAATTTTAATGCTTGAGAACAATTATAGGATCCTGTTAATGTAACTTTCTCTCTTCAAGGGACGGATGCACTTTCCACTGTTAGGCCTTTTTTATTTTTTGCCCATAAGAATACTTAGTAATGTGCATTAAAAAACTCTACAGCTATGAAATAGATTGCATCAGAGCTGCAAAATATATCCAAAGATGTTTCATGTGACTATGGGATTTATAATAAGGGAGTTGATAAGTGCATGAACACTTCATTTTAATGGGTTGTTTATAATGGAGAGGACACAAATTTACTTGCAATTACTCAGTTTGTTTCTTGTCTTCCATAAGATCATCCTCTTTTCAATGCTGTGCAGAAGTCATGTAATGTGGGTGTCTGGAGACTCCATTACTGTTAGCATCTGAGCATTCATTATCCCATCATCTTTCCCATTAACTGTGCACACACCTACAAAACATAACTATTCATTAAAAGTTTGAATGGTTAGTTATATCCCCAGGATTACTGAAATCGATAGAACCAGCTACTTACCTTACTCCATACCATTAAAATCAGTGGCATATGAGTCAGTACATTTCAGCTTTATGCTGTAAATCAAATCTGTTTTCTTAAAATCACAGCCTCATACAATACTCCAAGCATTGTTTTATTTAAATGTCATTCAAAACTTGACAATACCAGGCCTCCTCCTTAAAACCCTGCTTTATTTGAAAGGTAATGTGGCAGAAAAACTTGCTCTGGAAATTTCTGGTACTGTACTACAGCAGTCAGATTTTCTATTCATGACTCTTAACCAACATTTTTAACATTGTGAGTCTTTTTATCTCTCTGTTTTGACTTTACAACAGTTCTTAGTGTTACAGTGAGAATTACATTGATTCAGACTCAGTCATGGTCTATAAAAGACTGTGATTCCACCATTCTTGGCCATTCTTATATATGTAACAAAAAAATTCTTCCGACTGCTACTTCACAAAATGAATACTTCACACAGTTATCTTCTGTAACTCCTGATCTGCATCACTGGCATTTTTTGTTTTTCTTCAGTTTCTTTATACTTTTACTATCTCACAAGTCAGGACTTTTTATAATTACAGTTGTGTTCATTTTTATATGTTTGCCTTATGGTCAGTGTACAATTTAATGCATTCATCCTACAGTTTGGTTGTCTATCAACGGAGAATCACTCCATCAGACCTCAGTCTTTTTCAAACTGCCTTCCAGCACTTTGCAGAATTACATTTTTTTTTTTAATTTAAGCTATTGCTGGATTGTGTACTGAAAGGCATTTTATTAGTTGCTCTTATAAATATCAGCAAGAGGACTCAAATATTGCAGCTTCACAGCCTTGTAGCTCTAGTTAACACAGTCACATTGGCAGTTGCCTGGGCCTTATGAAGTCTCCTAAGGCAATATTTGAAGATACTATGAAGAAAAACATACAGAATCACTAGTGTAAAACATTTGCACAAGCTTTCAACAGTTAATATAAAAATCTTCCGAAATCATTACACATTCCATACAGACTTAGTAGTTCAATCACTTTCCTATCTTGTATGTGGCCTGATAAGGGTCTTACTGGTCTATGAAAAAGCAGTTGGGGTTTTGTTTATTTGTGTCAACAGGTCTACTGTTTTCCAGGCTCTGAGAATATCTAGTGAAATGTATTTGCATGGATGAAAACTTTATTTATTTTAAGAAAAAACACACCACAAAACAACAAAACAAACCACATGTCCTGTAAGAAACAACTTTTTCCCCTAGTTTCAGAAACAGAGCTTGCAAATGAGACCTGTGGGTCAGGCAGCTTTCAGACAAAGTTTCCCATTCTGGTTGGTGATCTCTTTCCTTAGATCTCAGCAAGTACCCAGGCAGGCTTAAACTTTTGTCTGATCTAGGCTTCCTCTTCTGTGTGATACTCTTCACTTGTCAGGACTTGATTTAAAAGAAAGAGGCTAAAATAAAACCTTCTTGTGGTATCCAGATAGGGAGGGGACTGGCCTGCATTTTAATGATATCTTTCTGGTTGTATCTGCACACGTCTTTCAGGACTGGAACAATGCAGGCCTGGCACCCAGACAACACATAATGCCTATCTGAGCAAATCACGTTAATTAGTTACTGTTAACTTGGGGGGGGAGGGGGAGCTTCCTTTCACGGAATAGTTCCTAATCTTTGCAAACTAAAAATTTGGAACGTAGCATACTTACCTTTCTCCTGCTGAGTAATTATTCTGTTTATTGGTATTAGCTTTCAAATGAAAGTACTAAAGAGCTATAATGATCTGTACTGAAGACACTTACCAAAGGGCTCATTAACAGCTGAGATGAGCTGTAAAAGACACATATAAAATGTCAAGCTAATTTAAAAAATCATGCTACACTGGGGAATGGGCAATTAAACAATAACACTTACACAGCACAAGAAGATCTGAAAATTAACATAGCAGAGCGACAGACTACTATCATTAGGAATCCAGCTCAGCACCCATAGTCTGTAACAAGAATCGAAGTTCTGGAATTGTAAGAAGGAAGACATATTTTCTTCATACTTTGTACTCCCGTATACTCCGGCATGAAATCTCAGTAACAAAAGCCCAAGCTTCATGCTCACTCTATAGAATGAGGATGAGGGCACTCTACCTCTAGTAGATAATATGGGATGCCAACCTATATTCCTTAATGACGGGCATCTAAACATCTAAACAGGCATTTAACAGTAGAGCAGGAACGGCTCTAAGAAATTGTAATATTACTGCCAGTTCTGTGGGGAAACCTATGAGACGGTGGAGAAGACCAGCAAGCACATAGTCTTGAGCTGAGCTCATGAAATGAATTCTGACTTAGGTACCTTGTACATGTTTAGATTTTAAACATCTGCTGAGCCAGTCCTAGGGTAAATGCCTGTGGCTCCTATACAAACAACAGAGACCTCCAGGTGGGTGACCCTGTTTCTGCTAAGTTTGGGTAAACAAGTCAGGCAAAACATATAGAATCATAGAATCACAGAACAGTTCAGGTTGGAAAAGACCCTTGAGATCATCGAGTCCAACCATCGACCCTACACTACATTTTGCATATTGCGCAAATATTGTGCATCACAGATTTTTTTTGCTTGTACTGTTTGGACTATCTGTTGTAAAGCTCTAATTATTTTCCAGAAGAACCAGAAGCATCACAAAAGGACTGTGAATTACAGGATCACTGAAAACGGAGACTTAAAAGTGTTAATACTTAGTCATTGCAATTTGGCCATTACCTCACATTCTACACCCAAGTGACCTTTCTGTTCTGTGTTCATAATCCCTTGTCATGGGAATTTCTTGATCATCATGAAATCTCTGTAGTTCAGAGTGCTTCTATCTTTTATTTTACTACTGAATTTCTCATGAGTGAGCTGCTTCACAGATGTTCTGAAGTATTTAAATAATCACCAAATCTTTTGAAAATTCATTTAAAGACTTTTAAAAATGCAGTTCATGTTCCTCAAGTTCCACCAAAAGCCTGGATTACCATTTGATTTTTTTTAAGCAAAACCTTATCACTCTTGAACTCGCATTGACATCAAGGGAGTAAACTGTGATGTTTTAGTTGGAACCATTTTCTAGAGCCACTTGAGAAAAGCTAACGGCTGATGTCGCATGGTACTGTAGCCACCAATAAAATTTCTGCTATGTATGACAGACCAGACATAAGAGGTGAGACAATGAAGACAGGGTGACAGAAGAAAAATCTACTATAAGAAATCTGTCTTAAAAGCAGATTAGAAGTAGGAGCATGGAATTGGACCACTGATGAGAATAAGGGAGTTCACCTCCTGAGTTACATCTAGTCATACTGATCCCACTCAGCTGAGCAACAATCAGGTAGTTATGGCAGTTCTTTATACACATTTCTATTCATGTCCCAGAAACCTGCAGACACTTAATACAATAGTGGTGGTGAAAAGGTCAAAATAACATTATCGTTCCTAAAAAAGAAACCAGGCCTCAGAAGACATGTTCCTTTTTTTAGTTCAAGGATGGATTGGACATTTTTGGAAAGCCAATATTCTAAAACAAGAAGAGCAATAATGATATGTCAGCTGTTCTAAGAAAAATTATTCTGACAAAAAAAAGTTTCAGTCATGGAAAACATTCTTGAAACCAGATTCCGTTGTTAGATTTATTAAGGGCTCTGGTTTTTTCACTTCTTTCTTTGATGGCAATGTGGGAACTCAAATCCAGCATTCAAAACACAAAAATTACATACAAAAATAAATATTGGTGCTGCTGAAGGAAGATATTTTTGAAAAAGCTGTTTGACTTAGGCAGACAAAAGCTCATCTTGAGCCCATTTTTAAGCATTTGCCACACATGGGATACATTTGAGATTTCTTCACAAAGTACCATCACCATGTTAGTGTACTCCAAGTTTGAGCCAATCCCAAAAGCTTTTATTTTTATGAGCTTCCTGCCGGTTAAAATAATATGTTCTACCATACACATATATACATGTATACACTCCAATGTATATGAAACTGGTTTTATATGTTGAAGTATGGTTTTGCCTAAATTCTTTTAGTATTTTAATGCACACTTTTAAAGTTTTTAATATTGGAGTGAAGGTACTCTGGTGGTATGTAAAGTTTGTTTTATTCATCAATTTGCTGTCTACCTTCACAGAAAAAAATGTATAGCATCCTCTTTGAGGCACCACATTGTAATTCACAAGTTGTGTCTTCATTTTCTGGCTCTGCCACTGACTCCATGTATAACACTTGGCAGAATATTGAATCCTTTTGCTTTGTTAAATGGGAATAAGACTTTTCTGTAACAGGAGTATCCAAAGGAATGAGATGAGACCACATGCTTAAAAATAAAACAAATTTGGAAGGCAGCTTGTGGCTTTATACAGTAGCATCTTTCTGCTCTAGTGCTGCTGACACATCTTCCCAGCACTGGAGGAACATTTTGTTGCCGCCCCACCTCCTTGCCCTCAAACCCTGCTCCAGCTGGTGAGAGTGAGGCAAAAGACCATTAGGGCTCTATGTACCTTGGTTTTTATCTGATTTACCTGTTTATGTTAGAAGACACCGGCCATCGTATCCACCTTCTTTGGTGATAACTTCTGTGAGAAGTAATTACATAAATTTCTCTAAGACTTTCCGGTGGGCATAGCTTCACCATATGTCTGTGTGGTTCATAAGGCACTAGGGCCATAAGGCAATACTGGAATGGGGAAGAAATAAAGTAATAAACTTTATAATCAGACTAATTTAAATGTCATCTTCAGTGGTGACAAATAGGCTGTAACTCTCGTAAAATGAGAGTTGGCTTTGCTTTTCCCTTGTGTCTCTCTTTATCTCTTTAACAAATACACCCATGTTGCTGTACAATTTTTCTTCAGTTTAATGGCCTTCAATGTCTAGCATACTGCATCACTGAATGTCCCTCCTTTTTTTTTTTTTTGCAAAATATCAAAAAGTAGATATTGCACTGAATGTCTTTGAGTATATTGAGGTGTGCTTTACTAATAGGAGGTTTTTAGCAGCACTAGTTGCACTAATACCTCTAAAGTGATCTGAGAAGCAGCAGATTTCACAAGTTATAATAGAAGAGAGACACTTAAGCAGAAGAAAATATACATTAACTGAAATATTTCCTAGTTCTGTATTTAATATTCCAGTTGTCAGAGTCAAATAATTAAATAAGGCACACACTATAGGTCATGCTGGCAAACAAGTGAGTGAATAATCCAGAAAATGAACCTCATATCTGTCACAATTTTTTGCACAGTGCAGCTTGCTATTGTTGTTCCACTTAAAAGTCGATTAATTTTTATGATATTCATTGAGGAAAACAAGGATAGTCAGGTCACTGATGTCACCATATGTACTGGGATAGCAGTGATGGTCACAGTGTCAGAACCACTTAGCTGTGTAGTCACTCAGAAAAAGGTGACATGCCTCATGTCCCCTATGTCCATTTTAAGATACAGGAGTGATGAGTAGCTGTGAGAGTTTACCTGAGATATAGGACAAGACTCACCATGCTGGGTCACGACAATTTTTGACTTTGTTTTCCTGGCCCCAGCAATGGCTAAAAGTAGAGGCTGAGCAAGGACTGTGAGAACAGGACAAGTGTGTGAGACGCTTTTCTAGGTGAGCTCGTGGCCTCTCAGTCTGTGTTATGTTTCTTGAGGAAGAAGACCCAGGTAGACCCAGAGGGAAGGACATGTGACTCTGTTCCACAGAATCTCACAGCCTGAGTTGGGAAGCGAGAAGAGGGGGGAGAAGAAAAGCTTGTGGCTTCAGCCATGTGTGCAGGAAAGGAAAGGAAGGAGTGGGAAGGAGTCGCAGCAGGGAGTAGGAGCCTGTTGCTTGAGGAAAGAGGCAGTAGGACTGCACTGAGAGCAGGCAACAGATGGTTTTAGTTCACTCAGTGACTTTCTTAGTCACAGCAAACTCTGCCCAGGCCCCTCTGGTGCCCAGAGGATTCGGGGTTTTTTTTATCTGCTCCAGGGTCTGGCTAGTTGTTCCCTGGCCAGACCAGACCAGAGGGGACTGGTAAGAGTTTGCTGAGATTCAGAAAGTCATTGAGTGAATTAAAACCAAGCCTGGAAGCAGATTTACTTGCAGAAGGCATAGGGGGAGAGTTAGCTATAAGCATTTCCTATTTCTGGTCATCTTTCTTAAGAAAACTTTGAATTTTGTCTATTTCCTAAGCTAATTATCCTGTTAGATACTATAATTAAAAAATACTTTTTGGTCATCTTCAATTAGGTTGCCATAAAGAGAAGATATACATAGATCTAACATCAGGCTCCGGCTGACTTGTCCTACTGCACACTCATTTTGGTTTTTTTATGTTAGGTTTTTTTCTTCAGTTCACTACTGAGGCCCTCATAACAATTTGCCATAATGTATTAAAGCAGTATTATCACTGAAATGTAGGCATATATACTAATTACTGTACAGATTGCACAGTAGATACATAAGTAAAATGCAGTACTAGAGTCAGCTCTTAGTTGCACCAGTGAATTTAAACACATCATTTAGCTCTACTGATTTTCATATCCTAGATGTTCATTGCAACGTAGCGGCTTGAATATGCTTGTCTGCTTTCTTATGTAAATGGCTTAAGAGATATTGAGTCCCTTGCAGCAGTGGGTTGTCACTTACCGCCTGCTAGAGGGCTACAAACTAGTATCCATCAGGGAAGATTCCCTTTTAATGGTTTCTCTGTTTAGTGGACCCAGTTTCCTCCAGAACTTCAGTTCTGAAGGTATACCCTCCTGACAGGTTCCTCAATAACATTGCTGTGCTCAGGATTCTTCAGGCTTGTGGTAACCAAAGCATTTCCCAATTGCCTGTATTCTTTTTAAGAACTATACTAATTGGAGAATGAAGCAGGAAGTTTGTTCTAGTAAAGGAAGATTTTTGTTCTTATTCTCACTTTTCACGGGGTTTCCAATTAATTAACAGCATATGCATTTATGCTTAGATGGTTTTCTATTTTAAATTGTTTGTAACAATAACAATTCATTCTTGGTTGCCCCTTGAGGAAGGTGGGCAACACATTTTCATTTCCCCTAAAAAACTTCAGATCTTCTCTGCCTTTTTGTTCTAGGAGGGAACAACTTCTCTCTCATATGGTTTTGTTTTCACACTGAATTTTCTATGAATGTAGTTAATTAAAGCCTTAATTACTGCCTGGAGTCCTATGACCTTCTAGGTGGTCAGAGCATTTTTAAAATTACTAAAATATTTTATGAAATTGTGCATCATGAACAGTGCTCACTGTGAATTCAATTCTGGACCCTGAGTTCACATTTAGTTAAGCTATGTCTGTACTCCACAGTGTGACCTGCTATATGGCTTTTTTGACTGCTAATCAAGGGTCATGTGAAGTGAACCTTCCTATCTACACACTTCAATTCCCATTGCATAAAAGCCAGAACAGGGTTGTTCCAGCCAGACCCCATTGTGGCATACATCTGCATCTGAGAATTTGGGACAAGCCATTAATAATAAGAATGATAATCAGATCATAACACCTCAGCTGGTATAGGTGAAGTAGAAATACTCACTGGAGAAACTGAAAATGCCAGTGGACAGTTAAGTTTCTGACATGCAGAGGCATCAGCCTTCGTACTCTGTTACAGCATTCTCATACCATGCTAGCCATCTCAGCTGTTTGTCCAGGCTTGAGCTAAATAGAACCAGTTCTGTTCAGTGATTTTTACTTTTCAGCTCAGTCTCTTCTTAAAGTTAACAGCGTGTTTTTGCAGACAGTGTGTGCTACTAGCAGTGATAACACCTGATGTTTACAGTTACTGACTGGGACTGGGATGCAGAAAGGCTCTTGCTGATACTTATTCCTGCAGTGACCAAGGCCACTGCTGGCTCTGTGTGCCACGCTAGGGGTGCCGGGTAGTAAGAGGGGTCACAAGGAAGTAAAAGGTTGCACCTCCGGGGGATAACAGACAGGACAGGTGACCAATGAGAGTATTCCATCCCATATACGTCATATTCAGTATAAAACTGAGGGATCACAAGGTTTTAGGTCTCTTCTCTTCTGCAATGGCTGGCTTTCTTCTCTTCTGCCTTTGATCCCGATCCGGAGTTCCTGAATCCAGCTCCTGTGTCCAGCTCCCCTCTGCTGCTGAGCCTGGGACTTCCCCGGTGCCACTGGCTCTGGAGCATCGGTGGGAATTGCTATTGGGGGAAGAAGAAGTCAGGTTTGATATTGATTTTGTATATAAGTATCTAGTTCACTATTTTTATTATTTCTTTATTCATTAAAGCTGCTATAGTTTTCTTTTCTAACCCATAAGTCTCTCTGCCTCATTCCCTTTTCCTTCTCGTTTGGCGAGGGGGGAAGAGCTGTTTCGAGATCGTCTGTCCGCGTTTTAGTGACTGGTGCAGCCCTAACTCATGACATTATGATAGAGAGTATTTTTGTTAAGTCAAAGGGTACATTTTGAAAAGTTAAAGGAATAGTTAGCTAAGAGGCAGGAGAATTTAGAAATTTAAAAGCAGAGGACAAATTCAATCGAAATTCCTTTATGTTAGAGATAGAGATAGACACAAATATAAAAAAATAACCTGTAAATTGAGGTATTTTTTGATCCTTTCAGGACCAAGGATGAAATAACTGTGACTTTCCTGGCCACCACAAGGGCATATTATAGGCATTTGCATTGTCATTAATATAATTTAATATAATATTGTAGAATTCAAGCAGCTTGTCGAAGTCTGGTCTGGAAAAGACAGTCTTTATTCCTTCTGATAGATTTAATTTTGTTTTTTGATTTCTTTTTTCCATTTGAAGTGCTAATCTACCAGTTCAGCTTACTGCTTCTTTTGCCACCTAGTGGTTTCAGTTCTTCTTAGGGTATTATTGTAGATCTTTCCCGTATGAGCCCCTGAATTTCCCAGTGTTTCAGCTGTGACAGTCTTTAGAGTCATGTGCCTCAACTGCAGTACATGTATTCCTTCTTTTGGGAAAGTATTTCTTCTCACTGTCAATCACTCTCTTTCCTTCCTCCACTTCCGCCATCTAATTTAATTTGTTCTACAGCAGTGCTTACCTCTCTATAACTGTTATATTTCTGTAATTTCCTCACCCTGAGCACAGCAAGACAAAGTATAGTTCAGGACAGGTTTCTCTCTTGAACTTCTGTTTTTTTTTTCTTTCCCCATAAACAAACCAGAAAACTTGCAACAGAAAAAATTCTTTTCCATCCTGCTCCAGAAAAGAAATCGCTCATTTGTATGTAAGCTGGTGCTATGCTCTTGACACAGAATTTCCTCCTAAGCAGTCCTCGGCTGAAGAAAAGCGATACTCCAGGCCTGCTTCAGATGCCTGAACATAGCCATCTGGTGCTGTTTTAGACAAGATAGCAACCTTGCCTCCAGCTACTGACTATCCAGAAGGCCGATGTTTGTTATAAGTCCTGTGTCATGCCTGCCAACCCTATGATGATGTTTCAGATGGTACTGAGCTCCTATATTTAAACAACTGGATTGTTTCACCAGCAGCACAATTGTTCTGGGATTAAATGAATCACCCTCTGAAATACACATCCTCTCCATTGACTAAAGAGGGAACATAAACTATTTTTTCACATCCCTAGCTTTCAGACAGCTAACAATGGGTGAGAAGAATTACACCCAGAAACTCTGCCTGCCCAGTAAAATGAAGGATCACTGTCATGACTAGCCTTGTCTTGGTGCAGGTAAGAAAAGCAGGAGATGACATACCATGAGGTTAGCAGTTGAAAGCACCTATGCCACTGACCTAGATCTCCTAGAGAGGTCATACACTGGTTACAAGCACATGCTAAAACTGACACTGTCACATTTTAATAGCTACCATTCCCTGTGCTAGCTTAGATTAGGTTAACTAAAGTATGATAACACATACATCTGTACCTTCATTCGCCTTATCGTTCCATTGTACTGGCTTAACTTTCTTCAGTGTAGCATTTTGTTTGAATGTCACCTAGTCACCTTTTTCTCCTGAGAAAATGTGGGTATATTTAATGATCCATGATTATCTTCCAGCATTTTCGGCATTTGTTTTTTATTACACTGATTTTCTTTCCCTGTCTATCCATACCATTTTGCTTTGGTTTACTCCCTATTAAAACAATCTAAAACTTCCTGCAATGACATTCTCAAAGCATAGTTACTCAAAAAGGTTTCACTATAAGAGTTGCTGTAATTACCCTATCAATATGAGAATTGTACACTGCAGTGTTTGAGATGATTATTGAGGAATTCTGTAACAATTTTAAATAAGAGTGGTTGGTTTGTTTGTCAGTTTATTATGTCCTTCTTTTATTGCCACAATCACATCTGCAAACAATAATCTTTCTATTTTGTCCTCTGAGTGTTCAGTTATGGTTCATGAAAAGTTACCATTTTATTTCTCTTTTCCCACTGCTCCCATCTTATAAACTACTCCATTATTTAGATTGACTCTTCTCTGCTTTGTTTTCGCACGTGCACCCCTGTAGTATACCCAGCAGTGATCTCTCTAAAAACAGCTACTCCTCTTGCACAAATATTAAGTGTTGTAATAAGATTTTAGTCAAAACCACTCAATGTCGTGTTTATATGATCCATTTTCATTTACAAAAAGAATTGCAGCA
This sequence comes from Apaloderma vittatum, assembly GCF_000703405.1. Taxonomy (NCBI): domain Eukaryota; kingdom Metazoa; phylum Chordata; class Aves; order Trogoniformes; family Trogonidae; genus Apaloderma; species Apaloderma vittatum. Next base: position 160,582 of record NW_009736733.1, on the reverse strand, counting down.
TTAGCAGACTCACAACCTCAGTGTTAAGGCATACAGGGGTAAAAAGGATGTGCTGGAGAGTGCGTTGCACCACCAAAGCTGACAACAGTAAAGGCATGTGAGCTGGATTCCATTCCACCTCAGGCAGAATTGCTGATTTCCACTGAACTGCAAATTCGTCCCTTATGCTAATACACAAGTGGAATAGAATATAGAGAGTTGTCATAGCTTGGATAAAAAATCTAAATATATTAATGTGAAGACATAAAAATCCTACGGCCCAGTGTAGATGTTTGTCAGAAGTTATGTTCAAATTATGGCCCAAATAGGAAGCTGAAACTGAAAAAAGGTCAGAAGCATGGATGCATAGAGAAGGACTAAAATGAAGTTAGGCTGAGACATTTTCTTTTGACTTGTTATTATGATTTGTCTAGTAAATTCTGAACAAATTGCAGACTAACATCAATAGGAAAATATTTGTGATTGACTGACGAAAATACAGTTTCGTTGATGGAAACTTTGACTTAACTTCATAAAATAACTCATTTGCAGAAGCCAGAATTTTCAGCTGATGCATATCTTCACTCTGTTGAAGCCCAATTTCCTCCCTATAGTCACTGAACTCATTCTTTTCGTTTTTGGTCTGCTTGGGGGGGGAAAAAAAAAGAAAGAAAAAAAGATTAAAAAAGAAGCCAGATAATAATGTCTCTGCAATTGCCTAGCTGTGCTGCCTGCAGACTTTACTGAGCATCTTCATTACCCTAGTTTGTAGTGTTCAGTATCTGTAAACTATCCTGAACCAAAATCCACAATTCGGAACTGTTATTTAAGCAGTGCAATGGGTAAGTACTGTTCAGGTGCTGTTCAGGTACTGCAAGCAAAATTGCTGTTGGAGCGTTGTCCTGTCTCTGCTGGGAGGGCATATGGCCAGCCTTGGTCAGCCAACCCAGAAACAGTTACTGCTGCTGTGGTCTCCAGTAGAGCGAGAGCAGCCAAGTTTTGACTTTGTCTAACTAGGAAGTTTAGAGAAAGATTTCACTGCAGCAAAGGAAAAGGAGTCCCTGAACACTGTTTGCAAGGGCGTATAGCAACAGGATAAGGAGCAATGGTTTTAAATTAGATCAGGGTAGATTTAGATTAGACATTAAAAAGAAATTCTTTACCATGAGGGTGATGAAACACTGGAACAAATTGCCCAGAGAGGTGGTGGAGGCCCCATCCCCAAAGGCATGGTTTGATGGGGTCAGGCTTGATGGGGCTCTGAGCAATATGACCTAGTTAAAGATGTCCCTGCTCACTGCAGGGAGGTTGGACTAGATGACTTTTAAAGGTCCCTTCCAGCCCAACCCATTCTATAATACTATGATTCTATAAACACGATGAAGATTCATATACATGAAAGAATATTATTCGTAATAAAATTTCCACTACTCAAAGAGGGCTTCAATCAGAAAATAAGGATTGTAGTTTTTCTTCATGGGCTTACTTTCAGTATGTGTGTAGCATGAAGAAAAAAGGGTTGGTTTTCCTTGGGAAGACTTGAGCCTTAAACACAACAATCCCTTACTGTCAGGTGACTCCAGAGGTGGAATCCCCACAACTAGACGTGATGAAGTAGCTTTTCAGCTGCCACAACATACTGAAGCATACTTTCAAAGTATTCACATTTAAAGATCACCCATAGAGCTAACAGAGTCCAGTCCAACCTAATGTAGGAGAACGTATTTTCTGAAGGTAGTGAGCTGCAAAGTGTTTTCTGTATCTTGACACTTGTCTTACTCTAACATCTCATCTCGGCTGCAGAAATTCATCACTAGTCCAGATTTCGGCTGATTTTGCAGACCAACAAGTTTGTTAAAAGATGTACTAAATTCCTCTGAGTTTTCACCTTTGGAAAGAGCAGGAGATAGAGATTTCTTCCTCCTTATGACTTCTTTCATATCTCTTGGAAAGAAACCAAAATATTTCCAGTTACTGACATTGAAAAGGGTTTGTTCATTCTCAGCAACCCTGAGAAGTTTCTACCTGTGTAATCTACTGAAATCAGTAGTTTTTGGAAGAGAAGGGGACTGTGGAGGGGAGGGGGAGGAAGAATATCTTTCCAGAGATGTAATCATGTTGTTTATCTGAAATCTGCCTGCAACCCCTATTTTAAATGTATTTTGAACCTCTTCTCTTGAGCAATTTATTTAAAGACTCAAAATGCCTACAAACTAAATGTGGGGTTAGGGAGAAAGGCCCAAATTAGTGTCTCCACTGGGGAAAGGCAGGCAGAATTAACTCCATTTGGCCATAGTTGCATGGCCAGAGACTGTACACATTTGCCAGCATCCAGACCACATATAAATTTCTCCGTATGCTGTCTTTGCTTGGAGAAATGTCCATGGGACAAAAGATAGTTTGTAGGAAACTGGACTTCATTAACATTGTTGCTCACAGAAGAAACTGGTGCTATAAAGTAGAAGACAAAGTTTAGAGAATAGGGGAAAAACAATAAGAAAGAGCATTATATAGTCTGGCTTCAGAACAATGGTCAAGTTATTAATTTAAAACAGATGTTCTGTTCTTAAACCTTCATAAACACATAAAGAATGAAAAAAGGAAACTTCTACTTGAAAAATAGTGGATTTCTGTCAAAACTTACTGGTTCAGACGATTGGGATGCCAGTCCATTTGATCTGCAGCATTACTCTAGAAATCTCGTAAAAGCACCCTTTTCTTGTTATATGTCAAATGATCTCCATTTCTGGTATCAGCTGAACTGCACAATTGCTGAGACTTGAACATAAAAAATAATGGGCCATGGAAGAAGTTCAATGAATCACATTTAGATTCTTCTAAAAGCTTGCTTGCTTGCTTTATTTATTTGCTTGCTTGTTTGTTTGTTTGTTTGTTTTCATTTATATGCTTTGACTTTTCAGGTGTTCTGGTTTACAGAGTCAAGTTTTCCTTGAAAGGAGGAAACACAGCCACACACTAATGCAACCCAAGTACCGCAGTCTTACTTTGGAAGTAGTGTTCCACTGGTTCCACGGAGCAGATGGAGACAGTGTTCTTCCACAACTATTTCAAATTAAGTACCAGGGCTCTCTCACTTTCAGGCAGCAGATTTCTGACCAGAAAAATTATTAATTTGGGGAGGACAAGTCAAAATCCAGTGAGGCTGTTGAAGCCAGCAAGTGATTTTCTTCTGAGTCCAATGGGCTGGGAATCAAGCACATAGTCCTCCCCTTTCAGGCAGAGGGACTGCAAGAAGCTGCCTCAGCAACTTTAAAATTTTGTTCTGAGTGGGAAATAAGGAATGCAAGGCCTGCAAAGCAGACGGGGAACAAAAATTCTGAAGCTGGAGTCTTCCCTCTCAGAGGACTTCACTCCAAACTCTTGCCAAAAAGAGATCTATTTGGAAATGTTTTTTGCCAGATCATTTTGTTACTTTCTTGCAGAAAACTGAATAAAAAGATAAGCATACTCTTATGACATCAGGCACATAGGTGGGGTGAACTGCTCCTTACAGAGTTCTTTGTTTCAAATTAATTCCTGTAGTCATTTCATCCACACATATATTTTTACCTGTTAATATATTTTTGCTGGGCATCTTGGGGAAGGTTTTCAGCTTCTTTGTAAGAATCTATTACACTACACATTTCATATAGTTCATCTAAGAAGAAAAGTAGATGATCAGTTTGGACTTTGATTATTCAATTTGAGAGTACACCTGGCCCACAAAGCTGTGTTCCACATTTAGTCCCTGAACTATGGGATCTACGGGATTATTTACAAGTTTGAAATTAAGCATATGCTTCCACACATTGTTGGACCAGAAGCTAGAGCTATGGCTGATTTGTGCCAAGATTCATATTTGTTCTATTAAGGAAAAAGGAACAAACTACAAACCTTCTTCTGGGGGCTAATTTGAGTTTCCTTCACGTTCAGGAAAGAAGATGGGATTTGATTGAGTCCTATCTCTTTTTCACTATTGAAGTAATCTATCATCTATTTAAGGACACAGTATTTTCCCATCTTATGTTACTGCACTTAGCAGATTTTGTTTCAGTCCACTGTATTTATGACAATTGTATGCATAATAAAGTAGTCAGTAAGAGGAACAGATACTCTGAATATTGTACTCAGAATTTAGATTAACAACGAGAATTTTAAAAAGAAAAATGTCTTTTATCATAGATGCAAAGCTAAGCAATTGTAAAGCAGAGCTTTCATTTTCTTCCATCTAATCCAGAAGTACTTAAATCGAGTAGAATCTTAATTCTGTTTTAATCAAATTTTACAAAAAGCATCTCAGAGAAACAAATAATATTAACTAAAATGATGTGTTAATACTAAATGCAGTGTTATGAAAATATTATTGAAGGCAATTTAGTACTCCTCTTCTCTTCCCTTCTCTTCTTCCCTTTCAATAATGTTACATGTACCTGATTATCTCCTAATCATCAGTCTTATTGATTAAAAGAGTACAAAGTAACTGTGATTTGAATTATTGCACTGAGGTATTGATTTAAGGAATTATATTTTTTGATGCATTGAATGACCTTTCATAATTAAAAGGGAAATTCAAGGAAAAGAGGAAGTGTCAGGCAACCCACAATAAAGACTCCTGTTTAGAGCTCTGTAACTGGAGCGTTCAGTTAGTGTAGAACGATAATCATGGTATGGCTACCATTAGATCTGGAAATTGGTTTATGTGTTTTTTAAGATATTTTAGTAGCTGCTCCCCACCTGCAAAAGCCAGGAACATCATAGATCACAAATCCTGTAAATCCATCTGTCCTGGCCTTTTGTTTGGGGCTAGTAATGGATATTGCTGTTAAATGTAAACCAACTGATGATATTAAAATGAAGACTGAGTCACTTGTTTGGGACAAGGGAAAAGGGAATGAAACTCTGCAAGCTGAACAATTGGTTCCATGAATGAAGCAAAATCGTCACAGAAAAAAGAAAATAATGCAACAGCATCAACAGTGACAGTGGAATAGAGAGGTTAGTGTCTTATGATTGCTCAACATTAAATGCCAAATGTAATGCGGGCAGAAAGATTTCTGCATTCATCAGCACAAATCTAGAAGCAGGAAAAGAAAAAAAAAACAAAACAAATTGTAAAGAATTTGTGTCGAAGGTGACATCCCCATTACTACTAAGTATGACTCACATCTGCTCTTCTGTAAAATACTTAGGAAGAGATTTTACATGTGTTAAGCACAACAATACTTGTCCAGTTGCTAAAATATGCTTGTACATTTTTTCAGTGGGCTCAGAGTACTCGGTGCTGTTAAGGACTGTGTCTTTACTACAAAGACTGCCAGGATTGTTCTATAATATAGCCCAGAGCCAGCCCTGTGTTGAGCAGGAAATGTTATAAATAAAAACGTGATCAAGAAGTTGGATGATTATCAGTGAATATGTTCAAATGTAGAATGTGGTACAGAGACTGGCCCCTTCATCAACTCATTTTATTCTACTTCTCTCTCTAGGTCCTGTCTGGAACTGATCATGCACAATAGAAGTATTGGTCTCACACTTGCAAAAGAGAGCTTAAGGGACCTGACTCTGCCAGAATGACCAGTCTCTGGAGAAAGCTGGGAGCATCATTGTGATTTCTCACAGGGTTGTATTTTAACTTCTGAAGTAAGCATCCTGTTCAGGGGAAATATGACTGCAACTGCCCTCAAGAATGTTGTGTTTTCAGAAGGCTCAGCTGTGAAAGGTCTGGGACTGATGACCCCCAAAGCCTTGTCCAGTACTTCCTGCGATTTTTTTCTTCTACTTGTTGCAGACCTTGTTTTGAGGCTCAAGGTTTGGGGCTCAGTTACTGCAAGTTATCACATAGAAACAGTCGTAGCCCTCAGAAAATTTAGGCTCCGATTTCACAAGAAACTGATTTGATAACTACAGCCAAAGTAACTTGTCTTATTCGCTCCTGATCTATTCCTCCTTCTCCTTGCCTTTGCCCTTCTTCTGTCCCATCCTCTGCCTCACAAACTCCCATAAAATATGTCCCTGAGAAAACTCAACATCTGAGTTGACAGAAAACAATCCACTTCTTTTTGTAAGGGTATTTTTTTTTGCAATGCTAGTGAGCTAAATCTATTCATAGTGGAATGTCATGGCTGCTTATCAAGGTCCAATACTTTCTGACTAGGTTCTGTTACATATTCCCACAGGAGTAGGTTTTAATACCAGATTTACCTATTTTCAGACACTTGACAATACATGGGATTTGGATTTAGCCCAGTGACACAACAACGTACTGAAATCATAATACAAGCATGGTAGAGCATCTTCAACATAGAGGTAAACTGAAATACAGAAATTATTCCCAAATTGCCAGGAACGAATATGACTCTTCTCTGAGCCTTCCATTAGATGGGTTTGGTGGCCAGTCACAATGCTGCAACTAAGACTCAGAGAGCCCAGAGCAGGAAGAATAGAAGTGGAAATGATTGGGAAGTATGAGCTGCTAAGTCAATTTATCTGGCCTCACGAAGCTGTAGCCCAGGTTTAACTCACCATCCTTGTGGACTCCTGTCCAGTATCAAGAGGTACACAGAATTGTAATCATACACAAATCCCACATTCTCTGTTCTTCTGCATATCTACCCTTGTCTAGCATCTGTATTTTTCCTATTATACCATCCATCACCAATCTCTAGAAATACAATGCCAAAAATCAACTACTCTTGGACAAGGAGAAGAGAAATTAACACTTATTGCCTATTACTGATCTGAGTTGTTTAAATCAGAGGTAGTTCTAAGTTTGACTTTCTGGATAGATCCTCATGGAAGACCAGAACTACGTAGAGACTCCCACCCTAGTGGTAAGTAGACTAGCCTATTTCCAAACTAAACTGTTTTAAGCAGGAGGGATCTTTGAAAGATCTCATTTACACTGCTTTTCAGGTCGATTCTCTGTGGAGATCAGAATCCACAATTTAAGCAACCCTGCCAGATGTGGCCAGTCCAAGGAGTGACATCTTGATCTGAACAGCAGTACAAAGCACAAACACATCATCAGGCTGGCTCCGACAGAAGTTTTCCATGTTTCCTAACTTCAAAGCAAGACCACTAATATCAGTCTGCAATAGCAGTTCTAGAGAAAATATGTGGGGTTTTGTTAGTTATGGAAAATATATTTTAAAACAAGAAGCTGTTGGCTCAGCTCAGCTCACCCTCATAAGGACAATCAGAATGGTAACGTAGAGTCCAAATTCACTGGTTTATAAACCAGAAAAAAGTCTTTATAGCTGGCTGTAGACAGAACTTTGTTCACCACTGGCTTCTGGCAAGCATTTTCTACTCACCCCATTTCCATCCCTTGCATTTCTTTCCTCAAAAAGGAGAAAAGTAAAACTTGGCAAACCCTAAGTTAGCATGATGGTAACACCCTTTCTTCTCCACCTACTACAGTTACCTGGTAGGGTTGTCAGGGCTTGTAAAGAAGTAATGTGCTAACCTTTCAGTTTGCAATATTTTCACATATTCACAAATACGAACTATTTTCTATAAGAAAAGTCCTATATGTCTTAATAGCTTTAGCTCAGAGCATTTTAGAAAGAGTTGTTTATTATCCTTGTGGATAGGGGAAGGGGAAATGAAGCAGTTTGGACCTTCCTACTCAGCTGATCAATAGTAGAGAAATGCTTTGGACTTTTCTTTTTGCTCAGAGACTGCTGTGTTCACTAGTTTGAACTCTCCTTGACACCACTGGGTGACTTTTGCCATTCTACAAAAAGATGTGGGAAGTCACAAATGTAATAGTAGACGCTTGTAATGGAAACTTCAGTGAATTTTCCACTGAAATTAAAACAAGTCACTGCATAAGTCCAGGCCCATAGAATGTGGTAAAAACAATAACAGATGTGTCTGGTGCCATGAGCTACATAGGTCCTCTACAGGGGGATGACAGGCAAGACACAGAATGTATGGGAGACCCGTACCTTTCTGGACTAGCATCTGAATGCTGTGCAGAGTATCTTGAGGCATCTAAGAAGGCAAAGCACACCCATGTTTAACTAACTGTCTTGAGATCATGACACCTGCCTCTGTATTTCAAAGACGTTGTGAAAGAAGGGGGACATCAAGATTAAGTCATGTCAGTGATTAAATACAGTACACAACTTATGTCCGCAATATGTATTTAGCATAGCCAACATTTGCCAAGAACTACCTCTGAGAAAAGACAGTAATTATCATAACTAAGATAGCTCTGGGCAAACTCTGACTTTACAATGAGACCCACTGCAATTGTACTGCCTCAGCATTTTATTTTGGGTGGAGTTTTTTTGTTTTAATTATTAAGTATCTTTTGTACAATAGTGGGAGAAAAATCAAGTTAGGAAATGTCAGTGTGTGGGTTGCCCATGAAATCTTAAGTCATGTTCCTCATTTTACAATGAAAGCTTTAATTATATGACCATGGAATATTTATGTCACAAATCCCTTGCCTGACTGAAGAAAGATTACATGTAACAAACAAACAAGTCAGGGTTCTTCTCGTGTTTTCAAGACACTAGCTGATAATGCTTTCGTAAAAACCTAAGACTAGGTCCTGGACTTGATCTGTCACATCTATCTTCAGTCACACTGGGCATGGTTCACTCAAAAATGGTACTAGCATACTACTAAAGTTCTCCTACAGTAGAACTGGATTAAGATGGTTTGAGAACCTGAATTCTTACATCTCCTGCCTCTGACTCTTCAGTTTGAATCTGATCATTGTTTCCTTCTTTAGTTTTTTTATTAGGAAACTAGCAAAGCAAGCCTAGTAAAATCTCTGCCAAAACTATATAAGAACGGAGTGTCACTGAATGTTGAGTTAATCTAATAGTTTTAAACCACATTTTTAAAGTGTCTGTTTAGGGAGGTTTGGAAATTGATCTGCTTTAATGGCAAATTAAAGCCTAAAAGCCCTTTAACATGAAGCTGGTGTTATTATGAAACTTCTTCACACACAACAATGTAATCTTAATTAAAACAGTTTTTCTCACAAGTAATACAACTGGATTTCTGTTGAATACAGTTCTTTTAGGTCATTAAGATATATGCTAATTTAAGACATGTCTCATTATCACCTTGTGCACCCTTTCCATGCTATCATTACCCGCTAATTATTTTTGGTTTCTATATAGTCTGTATACACTTAATAACATAGAAATTAGCCGTCTATCTTATGTTTGCACAAAAATCAGTCTAAAGGATCGAAGACTTGGTTTTGACAGGCAGGACAGACATCATCACAAATAATAGAAAAAACTCCCTCATCATGGTCCATATAGAAAATAATTTGCAAAAGACCCTTCTCCAAAAATACTTGATCAGGGACATCATTAATTGACTCTGAATCTGGACCTAACTGCTCTGCTCAGTGAAGCCTTCAAGACGAATTGTTCAGCAAATATCTATTGCTTTCCAGTGCAACACCTCACCTCTTGCTTCTGCCCATACTCTAAAATATATATTAAGCTTTGCATCTAAAAGACTTGCATATTTATAAAAGACAATTGTTACCAAAGGATTAATTAGTAGGTCACAGAATCACAGAATGTTAGGGGTTGGAAGAGACCTCAAAAGATCATCTAGACCAGTCCCTCCGCCAGAGTAGGATCACCTACAGTAGGTCACACAGGAACGTGTCCAAGTGGGTTTTGAATGTCTCCAGAGAAGGAGACTCCACAACCTCCCTGGGCAGCCTGTGCCAGTGCTCTGTCACCCTCACAGGAAAAAAGTTTTTCCTAATATTTTTGTGGAACCTCCTACATTCCAGCTTGTACCCATTGCCCCTTGTCCTGTCATTGGACATCAATCAAAAGAGTCTGGCTTTGTCCTCCTGACACTCCCCCTTGACATATTTAGAAATATTTATGAGGTCACCCCACAGCCTCCTCTTCTCTAAGCTAAAGAGACCCAGCTCCTTCAGCCTTTCCTCATAAGGCAGATGTACCACTCCCTTCAGCATCTTTGTGGCTCTGTACTGGACTCTCTCAAGCAGTTCCCTGTCTCTCTTGAGCTGAGGGGCCCAGAACTGGACACAATATTCCAGATGTGGCCTCACCAGGGCAGAGTAGAGGGGCAGGAGGACATCTCACGACTTACTAGCTAGTCCCCATCTAATACACCCCAGGATGCCATTGGCCTTCTTGGCCATGAGGGCACATTGCTGGCTCATGGTCATCCTGCTGTCCACGAGAACCCCCAGGTCCTTTTCCCCTATACTGCTCTTCAGCAGGTCAGTCCCCATAAATACCAATGACAGCTACAAGAATTAGAAAAGGATTTCATATAAAGGATCTGTCTTCATCCACTCTAGATAAAAGCAGGTGTAATGATCATATTGGAACTGACAGCATTTGGCTTGTACAAACCATGAGAAGCCCTTTGTTGTGATACTGCTAGTTCTGGCACAGGAAGACCTGCTTATTTACTGAGACCCAGTCTTCTGAAACTGGGAGAGATTCACTTCTCCAATTAGATGTGCTTAATTTACTCTCAATGTTCTTTTTGTCTGTAAGAAATGACCCATCCATCCAGAAAAATCTTTTCTGTTGTGTAGAGTAAAACACAACTGAATATACAATAGGAGATGTTCTGCATCGGTTGTCCAGTTAAAGATGAACCAAAGAACTGCATTGTTTGCCAAGACCTGAGTTCAAGTAGCCTGTGTACCCTACGTAATTTTTGATGGTGTTTTTCAGCAATCAAGCTGAGTGGGAAGCTGTCTCCTTTGTTCTTCTTCAGGGCAGAAGCTGTGCAGATGTGTGTCTGGTAGTGCTTTTTGCACATGTGCGAGTAAAACTGGGAGAAAAGTTTATGGTCCTTCCTGCCCTCAGAAGAACTAAAATGGATTATTTTATCTATATGTAGTAGCTACTTGTATTATCAGCACCAACTGTGCTGCAGAAGGACTCATTGGCACTTCTAAGAGATAAGAGCAAAGCAGTTTCTAGTTACTGGTCTAAGGTACAGGAGCTCTCTTCTACGCTCAGATGTAGCACTGTTTCTTTCAGATGTGTAAAAACAAATGCTCTAGACATCTCTTTCCTTATTCCTCTTCCACTAATCTAATGCTATTTTGTAAGCTGAGGCTTCTCTGAGCTCCTGGTTAGAATTTGTCCTAGGGAAATACATCAGGAAGGTAAAGCATAAATAAGCCATCATGCAATATCACCAGAGAGCTGTAATTCCTGGGAAAACAGCAAATGTCCTCAGAGGTTCTGTACCTATAAAATATTTTTTTCATACTTGTAAATGCAAGTTTTTGACTGGTGAGGCTCAGAAGAATCACATCTACCTTCTTTATGACATGTCTTTTTCTGGGTTTGCAGTCATGTTAGACCAACACACTTCTAAGCAGGAACCTCTCTCTTTTGGTATGTTGTCAAACTGTATTCAGAAGTGACGAACTAGACCATATCCTCTGGCTCATAATTGATGTTTGTCTTTCAACCTCCTTCCTGTCTAGGCAGCATTATCTTTCTTAACCATTTTAAAGGTTGATTCCAGAGCCTTGAGTGAGGAATGTTGGTACCTGTGTGCATCTCTTAGAGAGGCTAAGCAGAAGACAGCAATTGATCTGTATATTTCTCCTGTTGGCCGATTTTGATGATGAAATGTGGAACAGTCATGATTTTTTATCATCCTGCCTGTCTCCATGAGAGGATACTGGTAGCTAGAAACTGGTTTTGAACAGAGCTCATGTGCAGTTATATTCTAATGCTTGCCTTTTGCTTAGTGCACATGATCCATATTATATAGCACCTACACCATATTGATTTGGTACACTAATTGTTTTGGTTTCAGATGCTCTCCTTAGTGCTGGTGAAATCCACAAGAAGACAATTATGGCATAAATCCATAGAGGGACTGAGTGCTGTGAGCTAAACCAGAGATGAGATGAACAATTAAAAAGAGTAGTTACAAGGTGAAAATGCCCATTCACAGAAGTGGACTAGTTGCTCCCCAGTAATTTCACACAGAAACAGATCTATGCTTTTCTTGATTCCCCTTTGTATATTGTTCTCCTATTCAGCTGTGCATATTAAAGCATCTTTAAGGAATGTCACACTTGATTTTAAACCTCATGAACATTTAAACTGAAAAACCTTGGTCCCCCCCAAAAAATTTATTATACAGCTTATTGCACAGTCATTAAAAATTACCTATGTATAAAAATGTGCCAGACTTCAAGACAAATAAATATTTTAGGTCTTTCTTTTGTTACTTGCTTTGGTCAAGGAATAATTGACACAGGCCTCAGTTCTCTCCTCTGTGTCAAAAGATGTAATGAGGTTGTTTCTATGAGTTTGATTTACTTATTCATTTATGACAGTGTCTCTGATTATAAAAATAAAACAAATCCTGTCACATGGTAAAACAATAAGATAGTCTTTAATCTGCTCCTGATATCAAACCATGTTTCAGAGTCATTGTTTGACTTTTTCTCTCTCCCGTATGTGCATTATTTCCTGAAAACTTCTTCTCTCATAGAAAATAATAATAATTATACACTGAGAGTGTATTTTAAATACCAAGAGTACATTTCAGCATGCATCTTAGTGACCTGCAATATATCCAAGAAGTTCAGAGTAGTCCAGGAGTCTCCTCACTGAACTAGCTGAGTTAAGCACACTAGGGAAAACATATGTGTTTCTGCTTATCGTGTAAATTTTGCTGGAAAAATGACATTGTAAGTTTGATGTTAAAAATTAATATGAAGTAATTACAACAGTAATTTTTTCATATCTGTGCTTGCCTGGGTCTGATTATCAAGCCAGAATTGGAACCTAAATACAGAGTGTGTGATGCAACGTATCACAGTAGCCATGAGTTAACATCAGAACTGATGTTAAATGCACTTAGAAGAACAGCAAATCAGAGTGGATGTCCAGGCACTCAAAGGCACATTCAAATGAGGGCAGCATCTCAGTACAGTGTTAGTAGTTCCTGATGTACTTGTTCCTTGGGGTATTTTTGTTCCCTGTTCTTTTGCAAAAAGCAGTCCACCAATCTGTGGGAATAGCAGAGATGCGATTTTGCTAATTTGATGTCGACTTTGAAGTTTATATGGTAGTCCAGGATTACACCAGACCCCTGTATTTGTTTTGGTTAAACCAGGGCACCCCCGAAATTAAATTTCCTAAGACACGAGAAAATGATAGAGATTTAATTTTTGGTTCTAGATCGATTAAAATGAAATAGTCTACAAACTGTTCTTTTGCAGCAAATCTGTTTTGGCTGTCAAAATACAAGACCGAAAATGTTCTTGCCCTGAGGAGAACACATGACAATACAGGGACTTTCATCCAAAATTTCCCCATTTATACACTGTGGAACTGTAAGCCTTATGTGTAAGTGCTGATATTCAGAAATACTGCTTCTCTATGTACTCAAAAGTAAAATTGCACTCCCACAGCTCGCTTCTCTATTTCTTTCTCTTCCCACCCTTCTCACAGCATGAAAGCAGCTCTGGAGAGTGCCTCACTGTCAAGTTCTATGAGCAACCTCAAAGAAGTGAAACAACAGACCAAAACATATTGTTGCATCTCCCACAGCATTTTTCTTCTTTTTTTCTTTTTGACAATAACTTAGGGCATATTTCTTTTTCCCCTCAGATACTCTTTTACTCTGTAAGATATCGCTCAGTCAAGTCATAAGTGTTTGTGTTGAAAGGTGACAGAACACCCATCTTCTCCAGTCAAATGATGAAAAGCAACATGTTTTTCTAAAAAACTTCTCTTCAAGTCCTTAAACTCACCTTCAGTTGACCAGTATTAAGCCTAGTTTTTAAAAGAGAGAGGAGTGAAGGCTGTTGGTTACACACTTAACTTAGTGAAGAGACATTTCTCTGTGAAGAATCATTCTTTTCTAAGTAAAATGACCTTTACTGATTTAATTTAAAACTCTTTATTGTTTCAGCTAAAGTAACTGCTACAGCTCTGAGGAGTCTATCTCTGAGGAGTCTATCACATCATCAGAGCATTAATTTCCTAGATAACTGCATCTTGGAATTAGATTTAAAAATTAGATTCAGAAGTTTTAAAAATAGGAATGGATTTTTTTTGAGAAAAGGCTTTATTCCAGCAAAGAATTTCTGAAAGTGTGCACTATTGTCTCCCAAGCTGAAAACATCTCTAAAAGATGCAACTGTGGTACATATCTAACCACTGACATCTGGGTAAGCTATTAAATGGGAATACATTTTCTTTAGCAGAAGATCTTGAGCCTTTACAAATCAAACACAGACAAAATTCCCACAAAACTGGCTTCCAACATCTCTACTCTCCTGTGGATTATGCCTCATATAATGTTCTGGAAGACACGAATAGAAAGAGACAGAATTCCGTTATATATTTCAAGGCATGTTGGTTATTTTGTTTCATTTTTTCAAAAGTATAATACAAAATATATTTTATGTTATCATTTTTATATTTATTATAGGTCTTAGTAATGCAGGTACGTAGTGTTCAGTGTACCCTAATCTTAATACTGGTTGTTCAAAGGGTAAGTAAACATTATGTGTCTGTATAATATGTGTTTCATCTATAATTGTATCAGCTCATTTACATGAATAAACTGCTGTCAGTCACTATATCCTTTAGATAGATTTAATCAGATATTCAACTTTGGTTAAATACAGAGTATTTGGCTTCATACTCTGATTTTAGAGCAGAATTTTAATGGACACTGAAATGTAGCAAGTTGGAGTAGACTATTTAATAGTCTTTTCTTACCTTAAGTTTTAAGAGTAACTACTTTCAGGAAAAATGCTCAGATAAAATTTCTTCCCCTATCTTACCAAATTTCTCCTTTGTTTGAACCATCTGCTCTTTTCACACTTTTCTACTATTTTCTTATGAAAAGAAAAAATACTAGTGCTGGTTCCCCTTGTGAAATTTGCACACTGGCATGAAGACAGATATATGCCACCACAAATTCAACGCTTTATCTTCAGAAGTTTTCTCATTTGCCTCTTCAGGAATGTATTTAATAAATCTAAATAGTAAATCGAAAAAATCAGTTTGGAGAACAGACTCTACTTCGCCATAATTGCCATCGAAAATGAAATCTTGACTACACTTATCTTTATCAGGATTTAACTAACATTGTTTTTTTATGCATCCAGACAAAGAGAACATCAAGGCTATCAGCAGCAACACGGTGAAATAAATCAAAATATTGTTAAAATTAT
The DNA here is from genome assembly GCF_000703405.1 of Apaloderma vittatum. NCBI lineage: Eukaryota > Metazoa > Chordata > Aves > Trogoniformes > Trogonidae > Apaloderma > Apaloderma vittatum. The sequence goes on along the minus strand of NW_009736733.1, from coordinate 145,407 downwards.
TCCCTCTGTTCTCCTTGCTGTTTGGAGATAACTTATATTTCTTTGCCTTTGTTTTTCAATGCACTGTACTTGCTGCATCAGCGAGTATGTTTAACAGATCCTCAATATATAAAATAAGTTATGTCTTCCATAGACAAATTACACAACAGGCTTCTTCCCCACCTCTTTTTGCACACAAGATATACATGATTCTTTTGCATACATGAACAGGAGGTCTGATGCTTCTTAGTTGCTGCATATTCCCTGCACAGTACACAGACATGCATATATTTGATTGAGAAATCTCAACCTTGGTACACAGTACTAATTAGTCATATAACAACTGTACTGACCAAAGCCTTTGAATAGTCACTGAAAATATGTGAGATTTTCCCCAAAAGGGAGCTTGTTTATAAATGAGATCATTCTTTCAGGTTAGAAAGTCTCCCATACACTCCACTCAGCAGTCACCTGGGCCTTGATCCAAAGCCTATGAAGTGAACAGGAGGTTTTGCATTGAATCCAGTGGCTTTGAATGAGGGTCATGACAAAATGCCAGTGGGAAACTTTGACCTAGTGGTTTATGGGACTATGAACTTAAGGACCTTGCTAAATTAAAAACATGAAGAAGTCTCTTCTTCTCCTGAAAGATCACGTAGAATGACCATTAGTTGAAAAGAAATAGTCATGCACTTTCAAAATATTGTAGTGTGTTTTGAATAAAGAGCACAAGGATTCAAGTTGCTAACTTACTCTGTCTGATGTGTTCTTCTGTGAACATGTAGATGTATGGCACCATCAAATGTTTTCTTTTATGAGTCTCTCTTACTGCTCACATTTCACTGGTCATTTAATGATGGTAGTATTGTTTCTGCTCTTAAGAGGACTGGAAAATGTTAAGGATGGTCTATTAATGCTTCATAGCTTCACTTTGCCTTTTTGTAGTCCAGTAAATGTTACTGACTTTTCATGTGCTAAATTCATTTACCAGCCAATTTGAAAGTTCACCCTCATAAACATTTCACCTTTATTTTTTTTCATATCAGCACCACATGGGATGAATAGTAATGTTAGCATGACCAAGCCTGACTTCAAGGACCAGCAACCGTGCAGTGTTAATTTGGAAAACAGTGTTCTTCATAGAAAGAATTGGCTTCACAGTCGTAAAGGAACTTGAGCTTTTCCAGAAATTTGGAACAGCTTTCTGTCCCCCAAGAACTTTTTTTGTAACATACCATTCTTCAAAAAAAAACAAACAAAAAAATCCAAACTAACAAGAAGTAGAAAATCTCAAAGGATATTTTATTTCTCTTTCATTTGTCTCCTAGGTAGTTCTTTCCTTGGTTCTTTCCTTGATAAAGCTGTTTCCTTTTAGCCTAATTTCATATAGAGCATAAATAGTACAAAACCCCTTTAGAAACAATGAACTTTGCATCATGCAAAGAACTCTGATAATAGAAACTGTGTTCCAGGATATGATATAGGGGAGTCTCAGAGAGATATTCTAGCTTTTTTTCTGTAGTGCCCCATCTTGTGATATATGCCAGTTCATTTAAAAAGCTTAGGGCTCCCTGCATTCAATTCTTATTTCCTTTGCATACCACATTAGCTTTTGCCCCAGCTGTAATTGTTTTCTGGAGTTTGGATGTTGCTGTGACCCAGCAAGGAAATGATGACTCTCTAAGCTAGAAGTAGAGCTTTAAAAGGCAGAGCTTTTCCAAAATGAGGTAATGATAACAATAATAAACCAATTGCCTAACTCTCAAGGACAACAGAGGTAAGAAGAATCAAAACCCAAATGATGTAGTGGAAAAATTTTTAAAGAACGTTTTCCATTTCAGATAGGACACATTTCTTCTCCAGAAATATGAACCACCTGTAGAAGACCCCTGAGGGAACAGCAGTAGTGCAGATTACCAACTAATGTCCCCGACCCCCTCCTGTTTGCAATACGTCTCAGTCAATCTTTTTTTCCGATGTACATTTCATGATCTCTTACACTAATTATTTGGAATTCATTTATAATAAATACCTTATGTCTCCTTGCAGTGTGGCACACGCACTGAATGTTCACTGGGTTTGTGTGCAACAGAATGACTAATATGATAGAATTCCAGACAGAGGAAAATAAACTTTTTTTGTTGAGGAGTCTGCTTAAAAAAGGCAAGGAAACAAGAAAAGTATTATTTAAGCTGGATTATGTGGCCCAACAGATTTCCGTAAAGGATGTTTTTGTTTCCTATTTTGCTTACAACAAGAAATGTCTTTTCAAAAAGTTGTTAAGACAATTGAAATTATCTTTGGATGAGCAGTGATTTATTTAGAATCACCAGGCCTTCTGTCTGCCTATCTACTTACCATTTGTTACTTACTGTAATAATTGGTATTTGAGGAAGACTAATAAACTACAAGCCACATGCACTTTCACCCCAGCTATTTGACATGTATAGCTGTATGGTTCTTTGACCTTGACTTAAACAACCAATGAACAGATTTACATCCTAAATGAAAAATTAAACTAAGTTTAAGAATACAAATCTAGCTCCAGCATCTTGCATAATCACTGAGGACACATGGAGAGAACAAACAACGTGCACCACAGAATTTTCATGCGTGAATTAAGACAGTCATCTAGTTGGGTGCTAATCCAAGAGACCACTTGAATTAAAGTAGGGACTAGAACAGACTAGGCAGAAGAATGGAATCTACTACAGTATCTCCTTAAGATTACTACCTTAAAATAATGTGTGCTTTTATCAAAGGAACTGCATGGACACATATTTAAGGCATTAGGGATCCCATGCATGATGTTGGGCTTTGCCAGATGCCAGAGATGCTCATTCATCCCGGAAAGTTACAGACAACACTCTGAGCCTTCTCCTCTTCTTAGCTTGAAGCCTAGGGTGTATCCAGTCCTTCTTTCATTACTAAGGTTTCATAGTTCTGGTCAATATTCCCTGACTGTGGTTTGGGAAGAGAAATTAGGGAGATGACTGCTACCTCACTGACCCGATGTTATCTAAACAGCCTTCTCCAAGATTCCTTAGTCCCAAGAGACTGCACTACCATCATATAACCAGCAAGCATGTTTTCAAAGGCTTTCTCTTCCTGTGGGAGAGACTAGAAGAGTCATTGGAGCTGAGCTTGTTGTTAATTTCCTTATGTAAAACAGCTGTACAGGGCACCACAGGATGCAAAGCCTTGCAGCTTGCAGAGTTTGCCCTTCTGCTACCCAAACTGTGGACCTTGGAGTTAGTGCTCCACTGCTCTGAAGAAGCAAGGTTGCCTGCAGTTAGGTGCTGATTGCATCTAAAAGAGGTAGAAAAACTGTTCTTCCCAGACATAGGCACTTGAAGCTTACGCCTTTTTTAAAATGAAAATCAGAATTTCTGATGTAATTCCCATACTGACTGGAAGTACTAGGAACCCTGGCACAGGCCTTGAGTGACTTTCCCTCCATCCAGTGTGCAATGCATGAGAACACATCCAGCCAGATTGCGTGAGAAACTGTGAAGGCTTTTTCCAAAATTATTTGCATGCAAAATTCTGTTCCTATCACTTCAGTTCAAAATTACATCTGAATGAATGAGGAAGTTAAAGATAGAGCGTGCCAGTCGCTTCTTTTAGCTCTTAATGCAATAGGACGTAATTCATTTCAATGTTTGACAAACTTGGGATCTTTAAAGGAAATTGTTTAGTTCTGTATTATTGGAAGTGGCATTTATATATTCTGAATATTTTCTTGTGGTTCTCTGTAGTTTAGTTCTCTGGTACTAATAAGTTTTCCAGAACAGAAATGCAATAAAGTCAAGCAGTGATTTATGTGTTAAACCAGAGAATATTCTAATGCTGAAAACTGATGTATATATTTTCTTACCTTCTTAGCTATCAGCAATAAGGAACTTACTAGATCAATTTCTTAATCTTCAAAGGCTTTATCCAATGTGCGCTTCTTTCAAATCCTAAATGGATTTCAGATCAGACCTTTAACAGCCAAAAATTGAGGCCATATGAAACACACAGAAACACATGTATTTTCTTCTTGTATGACGAAGTTCCTGCTTTGTAAAGGTGCTGTTACTACCATCCAGTGGTATTATTGGCATACCTCCATCTTATTGTTCTTATTCCCAAAAAATTTATTTACCAGTACTCACTTTCTTTTAGGCATACTTTCTACTGCTTGGTGTATCTAATATGCTGTGGCACTATGTTAACCTGTTTGTGTGCACTCCCTCCAGGCCAAGTACTGTCTCCCTTCCCTGATCTGCAGCTATGCCCATGCCCAGACCACAGTGTTAAACTCCCCAGTCCCACTTTCCCTGATGTCCATTCCCCTGTCTTCTCCCAGCTCATTCCCTCATATCTCCAAACCAAACTCTCCCACTCACCCTCCTCCCCTCAGAACCCTCTTCCAGGGCCTAAACCCCACTTGGAGTTCCCCCATGTCCCCTTTTCCCAGCCTTCCCACAGATTCCTATTCCAACAACCACTCATAATTGTATTTTTCCTGATTTTTCTTTCTAACGGTACACAGTAGAAGCCAGAGAAAATAGCTAAAACAAGGGACATTGTTTTGCTGATATGTGTTAATAGTTTTCTCAGAGTGAGTCTTTGATATATAGACAATTAAATAGCTGCTCTGTCAACTAACCAGATGCCAGCAACTCTGTGTGTCCCCTCTTTTCATCCTTTAGCTGATTTCCACCCAAACCCCTAGAATTCTGCCCGCTGATGCCCAGAACATCCTCTGAAGTGATTGGATGTAGCATTCAGAAGTTGCTATGTGAGGTCCAAACATCCAGAGATGTCAAACCACAAGGCTTTATAAACTCAGCCAATAAGAGGCACTGCAAGTGCCCCACATTTACTGTCTCTCAATGATTTCCAGAGCAAATGTACTTTGTACACAAGCAAAAATACAGTTTTGTTTTTCTAACTACCGGCTTTGCCACTACTTGCTGAACCCTGACGCTCACATCTGAGTTCCTTCCTTCCTTCTTATACATCAACAGCAGTGCCAGCAGTCCTGTAGATCAAACTAGACTCTGTTCGGCCTTGCAAAAATTAATTTTCTTCTTGCTATGTCCTCAGTGACTCCAAGGGTCCATATGTTCTTAACAGTAATGCTTATTTCAAGCCTTCAGCAATCACTAAGTGGTCTTAAAAACAAATATCATTAGCTTAGAAACAATTAATGTGTTCCTTTATATTTATAATGCATGTACACTACCTTCTCAAACTTTTGTTTATTGCTGTGAAACAAGGAATGGAATTTAAATGCTACTAACTGTAAAGATTTGATTCAAAGAGGGATCTTTCAGAGCAACCCTAAATAATGCAAGGGGCTTATGCAACAGTCCACAGAAGTTATTGTTACTTGTTGCATTAATCTGTCATTCTGCCATTGACAGACTGGGTGAAATAAAATCCTAGGCTCCCTCTGATTATAAGGTCTGTGATCACTCCACACTGACATAAGCGGTGGTTAATGCCAAAAGGAGGTGGGCTCATTCCTCCTACTTTTCTTGTGCTGATCCTTCTTTTCAGTGGCTGTGTGACGAGCTGAATCAGAGAACTAACCAAATGGTATTCTGACAGGCTAATTATAAGCTGGATCAGTTCCTGACCCAGCAAATTATATGGATATATGAATTTTACTGGTACCAACATTCCAGAAAAAGCTCAGATGTGAAACTGAGGAAAATAAGTTAAATAAGGAAACACTTTTTTCAATCACTCTTCAGGATATAAAAATACTTTCTCCAATCAATCTTGCTGTAGTTTCCACACCACCTTGAAAACTGAGCTTGCCCATAGCAATCAATCACAGCTACGTTTCCTATGTAGTTCCACCAAAGGCATCCCTCCTCTAAATATCAGGCGTCCATTGCTCCACTGCCAAGTGGATCATGACTAATGGGTGCTGGGTGAGTGTCTTTCTACTGTGTCTACCTGTTCTGTGGGTCAGTGAACAGTGCCTACCTGTTCTTTGTGACATGGGAGCATTTATGCTACACCTACACAGCAAATAAAGATCTGCAAATACTTCACAAGACTTGTCACCACCAGCTTTTACTTATGATATGTACAGATAGTATACAGATTCCACCACCAAGATATACACGGATGAATACACGCTAATAATGCAGTCCTTCTATTTTAGGTTAAATTGGATTAAGATGCAATGTTCTATAAATTATTCTTGAATAAATTATAAAAATACACATTTTAAATGAAAAAGTTCTCTAGGAAGTTTGAATTTTGGAATTCCCTGCATAGGTCTCACTCATGCATTAATCAGTTGTTTAGAGTACATTTAATACTTTTACAACAGTGCCTTTTCTGTACTTTTCTGAAAGAGTTTCTGGATAATTGCTATTTCCAAGGCTGAAATTGCTCAGAGTTGTTACAAGGTTCCAATTAGGGTTTTTTGGACTGATATTACCAAATATTACTGCAGTATCTAAGACATTTTTTTCTGACATAGTCACATTGCACATATATACATACAAAAGACACCCTGAGTCTTCCTGTTATAGGTTTCATATATAAGTAATGGTTCTTGAACAGCAAAGTCCTTATTTTCTACAATCAAGCACATAAACTGTTTGTCTGTGTCGACAAAGAACTTGGCTCTTCTTATTTCTGAGTATTCCAGAATAGCTCTTGGGCGTTTGCTTAATTTTATCCTCTAGAAAATATCTAACTCATACATCCTGATATCCTTAAATAAATGTTCAATGATTTCAGCTACAAGCCCTTTGATCTACACAGATTTACTAACAATCAGTGAGTGAATTCTGAGCTTAGGACTGAAAAACCATACAAATTTCAATTTCTACTGCAAAATTAGCAAAAGCTCCTCCTAGAAAAAGTCAGATTTTTTTAATGTTATTAAAACGATCTGCTCTGCTCCCTTAATCATCTTCACAGAATTGGCAAAAATGTATTTCCTAAATTTCCAAAGAAATTTAGCCTGAAATAAAGAGCAAACATGGAGAATTCTAACTTCCATGATTATGATGACATTGTAAGTAACTAAATTGAAGCATTCATAATATATTATCCTATCTTAGTTATAGCTATGATTACCATTATTACTTTAAAATGTTAGGAAGGGTGACAGAAATCCTTACCTAAAGTGCTATATAAACATGAAAGTGTATCTGAGTAATGCAGGATTTGTAAACAAGGAATTTTATCACTATGGACACTTGTACTATCCTGCTGCAAGGGTTATGCAATACACTAGCCTTGGTCAGGAAGGAAGACCATATTCTTAATACGTCCTTCAACTTTCTGTTATTTGATTCAACCACATTTTACACAATTTTCCAAGACAATTTTCAATATTTCAGGGAGATTTAAAAACATATAGACACTATGCAGACATGGGTGGCATTTGTTTATAATAAATATAAAGTGGGGAGATTAATCTAGAATCTATTAAAATTTGCATTAAAAAGCCTGTTAATTTTGACAGGATTTAATTCAGCTGCTTCTAGTAAATTAGCAGGGTGTAATATTAGCTTACTCTGACACATCCTTGGAGCTACAATTGTGTAAGTATTAATCCATTCCAGTCCTTGACATAATGACACTTTGAGTGTCGTTCTCCAGTACCACACAAAGTGACATTTAACAGTCCCTTTAAGTATAAGAATTCCATGGGGACTCACAGTTAAAGAAACACAACTATTAAACCAAACCAGTGGCTTTCTTAACACTTCAATCTATTTATACTTCCTCTGGTGCAAGCAGATTCAAGACAACCATCAATTAATCAAAGTGTCAAGGGGAAATTTTATGATGTTTAAATGCTTTGTGTTTTATAATCTTGTGACTGAGAGTTTAGAATTGTTCCAGATGTTAAAACCATCATTTTATTAAAACAAAAAGAAGTTCAGAACTCTATTGTATCTCATCGGTCCCTGTTCAGGCCAGCTAGAAAAGCACTGACTCTAAATCACTGACTTTTGGAGACATGCCAGGAAAACAAACTAGTCCCCTGCTAACATCTCGTTGTCTATACAAAGTTAGATATTTACAATCAGAGAGTCTCCAAGAATGATGTCAAGGCACCATTTATAAATTGAAGAAAATGAAATAACTTTCAAATGGGCATTCAAGATCCGGATGAAGAGAACATGTGAAACTAAATGTAAATATAAATACATATATATGTGTGCACATAAATAAATGAATATGTATGGATATATAAGACAGAAGCAGCTGAATCTAGTGTGCTACAGGGCCCAGGTGGATCCTTACTGTCCCAGTTCCAGGCATACAAGACTGCTGCAGTCCCATGTCCCCAGGTGCAGGGAGGAGGGCGGCTCAGTCTGTGCTCCTAATGAGCGCACACCCATGTGCACACACACATGCACACATACTTGCACAAACAGACACACACCTCCACGCAGCCTAGCACAGAGCTCAGCGCTTTTGCCAGCACCCACAGAAACCCCAACAGCACTCCCTTAAACACGAGCAGTGAAGATGGCTCCAGCCTGCTCCACCTCTCCAGCTGCTCAAGTCAGAAGTCCAACAATGGGCCCAACACACAGGGTGTGGGTCACACCAGCAGCTGGCCCAGGGCTCTCGGGATCCAGGAGCTGCTCCTGGGCCCCCTACTCTCCCCCTGTGGCTGCCTCACACACCTCTGGGCCCCTCAGTGCGTGGTCTCACTGCACAGCTGATAGTCAGGTCTCTCACCCTGCTCATCAGCCATTCTAGGTTGCATTTCCTTAGCAATTGAGCATGTGCAAATGCAATATGGGACTGTAATATCTGGTCTGAGAATCACAGCCTTTCCTGTTACCAACCCCCCAAATGCATGGCCCCCTTGGACCCATGGTCCTCTTCTCTCTCCAGCAGCTGGTGCTCAGACCTCCCATCCAAACCCCCACCCAGTTCAACTTGACATTTGTTAGTGGTTGTACAACACATACAGACTACTTCTCAGACTAGAAAGTACATCCAAACAGAATACAGTTAAAAACAGGGTTTAAATAAAAAGACAGGATAGTTGCTTGTTCCTACTAGATCCACTCTGTTTCCTCATTTTTCCTTTGATCCATCCCCTAAATATCCCTTGGTAAGTTTTACAGTCTTGTTAAAAGATCTAATAGCAGGTTTTACAGTCCCACAATTCTCTGACCCCTACACCACACAATAAGCCATGTGTCCCTGGAGGCAGCCATAGAATCATAGAATCATCAAGGTTGGAAAGGACCTTTAAGATCTTCAAGTCCAACCTACAGCTCTACATCATCCTAACACTAAATCATCTCTTGAAGTGCCACATCCAACCATTTTTTAAACATGTCCAGAGATGGTGACTCCACCACCTCCTCCTTTGGCAACCCATTCCAATGCTTCACCACCCTTTCACTGAAGAAATTTTTCTTAATATCCAATCTAAACTTCCCCTGACACAACCTGAACCCGTTCCCTCTTGTCCTGTCGCTACTCACTAAGGAGAAGAGACCAACACCCATCTCACTACAGCTGCCTTTCAGGTAGCTGTAGAGAGCGATAAGGTCTCCCCTCAGCCTCCTCTTCTCCAGGCTGAAGAGCCCCAGCTCCCTAAGCCTCTCTTCATAAGACTTACACTCTAGTCCCCTAATCCTTCTGGTTGCCCTTCTCTGTACCTTCTCCAGCACCTCGATATCCTTCCTGTACTGTGGAGCCCAGCTCTGCACACAGCACTCGAGGTGCGGCCTCACCAGTGCTGAGCACAGGGGCACAATCACTTCCCTGGTTCTACTGGCCACACTATTCCTAATACAGGCCAGGATGCCATTGGCCTTCTTGGCCACGTGGGCACACTGCTGGCTCATTTTCAGCCAGCCATCTATTAACACCCCCAGGTCCCTCTCTGCCTGGCATCCACCAGGAGTTCCTCTGTCCATCGTTGTTTCTCTTACGTTGAGACAGGCCATTGATTAATATGATCAGCCTTCAGAAGCATACGGGTCTTCCATTTTTAATTTATTTGGTGCATTCTCCCTTAATGCACTTTCCTCTCTTCTTTCCACCTACACTGTACTTATATCAGCCCTCTGTAGCAAAAAAGAAAAAAAAGAAAAAAAAGTGTATCACAAGGATGAACTACCTACATCTTGTATTAATAATGATCCAGCTGTGGGTGTATAGTATCCAGCACAAGATAATTCTTCTCCTTTTGGTAGGCTTCACACATTCCAGCAGGCTTTGACTTGTTTCTATTAAATGCACTGAAACACCTCCATACCCTTCAGCTTTACAAAATATTGTTTCTTGTCATTTCCCCCTCTTCCACTGAACTTTTATCCTTCATCTAAAGTAACTGACCTGTATGCGGTTCTCCCTTCAGATGAACATTTGCATATTTCGCTGATTACATCCTCTGACGCACCTAACCGTCTGAAACACAAAGCTGTGAAAACCAGACTCCTTTGCAAGTACTCCCCCTCTGTTTCCTGGCAATGAATGCCAACCTCCTCCCCTAGCTTTGGTCAGTTTAAAGTTTTGGTAACTTTTTTATGTTCCCTCTCATTTTGCTCTCCCCAGCACATCTTTCTGCCTTGTGATTGTCCACGACTATGTATTCCTCCTCCCTGCTTGAGCTCACTCTGTCTCTTATTATCTCCTCCTTTTTACTGCAGCAACCTCTTCTCCAGCAGCCTCCCGTGGATTTTGTTTCATTAAATCTACAACCTCCTCATTGCCTGAAAAATCATTCATGCTATCCAAAATTACTCCATATCAGTGGCTTCCTTTGTTTTGTGCAGAAAGCTGTATTTCTTTTAGCAGCTACAGAAGAAGCCAGTCACTGTCAACAAGTCTGGTGTGAGTCATAAGACACTGTCTCACCCTTTTGTGTGCTACTTCAGTCTTCCCCATCTCCTATTTAAATCTTGGCCCAAAGTCAAGATTTTTCACATCTCTGAGATGGCAAGCAAACTTACATCTCTAATAAATTTAAAAGCAAAAGTTTCATCTACAGCTACTGGGTCATGGGATCACTCTGGTCTTTGCTACTGAGTAGCTTTGACTTAATTTTCCTTTCATCTTTAATTATTCTTTCCCAATATTTCTGGTGCATCAAGATAACTTCGGTACCATTTTTCCTCTTCCTTCTGTTTCTGTCTATCTGCCTGCTAATGGGCTGCCCCATCTCTTTGGAATGTTCTAATCTTGCCAATAGTCTAATCGTCCTTGCATCCTCATCGTCTTTAAAAATCACTTCTGCCCTGATGTTCATAAAAATACATTTCTACAACATTTTTGGAACTAGACAAAATATATCATTCAAAGTGGAAGAATAAGTTTGTTCCCAAATAGGGTGATGTCTCTTCCATCACTTCACATTTTTTCAGTGTCACTTCTCTCTGCACTTGGTACAGATCTGTAGGAATGGTGATGACCATATATCTACATCTCCTACTACACTCTTTGTCTTTTCACTTACAGCGTGGCAGAATTCAGGCAGGAACCCGGTGTCTTATGATAGAGCAAGAGATTAGAAAAAAGTGCCTGGCAGTTAATTTTTCTGTTTTCTTTCAAAAATTCAATCCTTGTGACTAGCTGTGTCAATGGAGAAGTCAGTAGGTAACATGAATAACCTTAATTCAGCATTTTGCAAAAGATACCGGGACTTGAAGCGTGCGGGGGATGGAATACGGCCCATGTTAACTGATGTATTCTGATACCTCTTAGAAAATGTTCATGACTCACTGTATGGTTTGTCTTCTGCTGATCTTTGGCAAAAAGCACAAATAGAGACTAAGATTCATAACTGGACTTGGCAGCTTTCTGTAGCTGAGTGGATTAAGCCAGTGCAGTGAAGGAGGAGGTGGGCAATCTGAAATTATTTCCATATGGAAGAAGAATTTTGGTTTCCTAAGGGGATATTAAGCCTAGATATTGAGCCTTCAAAGCTTTACAAAATTATAAATGCACCTTCACGCAAAAGCCTGGGAGTTATGGCAGAAGCCTGAAAAACAGAACAGTGCTGGCATCATATATCTCTAGCTGTGCAGTAGCTGAGGTGATAAATCCAAAAAAGAATTAAATATTAAGAAAAATGGTCTGATAAAGGGACAGAGTAGCTAATATTTTATACTTAGACAACAGGCTCTCGAACAATTAAATATGGCATGCAAACTTCAGCAGCAAATTGTGGTGGTCACACGCACCAGAGTGGCTTTACCCCTTCCAAAACCTACAAAGATATTGGTTTTCCGGGAGTGAACCCAGTGTTACAAGTTTACTTCTGTAAGGCACTTCCACGGCTGTGGAGGGGGTATTCATATCAAGACGATCTTCACATGTAGGAAAATGCAGAACCATTATACTGTGTTCTGCATCAGCTGAGTCCTGAAAAGCTGAAAAGCTCCCCAACAAGAAATTTTAGAAATGGGGAGTAGTAGCATACAATGTTATTTTTCATTATAATAGCCACACAGCCAGATGTATTTTTAGCATCTGGGAGCACTGTAACTCACACTGCAATTGTTGTACTTCATCTAAACACCTTTTCATGATGAACATTTCAGCGTGTACACAATGAATGCTTCTTCATCTTGATATCATCATTTAATGCTGCTAATAGCTTTATTTTTGTTCATTAGGCTGAATATGTTTGCATATTCAGTCTTTGAGTGTAATAGCTTTACCTCCTGCATTGACTGGCTTTAAAAACTATTATTTCAATAGAAACTAGTGGAGAAAAATCCTCATTTTTGGACAGGTAAAAACGTGTCTGAAGAAATCTGAAGGGAAAAAATCAGTTTGTATGAAAAGTATGTTTCACTTAAAGGTTTCTTTTGCTTTAGTTTTTCTTAATTTACTTTGTCTTGTTTGGCTTTGATCTCCGATTTCTGGGGAAAAGGGAGAAAGAAAGAAAATTAGGCTGGCTATCTCTTTTTATTAATAAAATATTAATGAAGAATGGGAGAATAATTTGTAATTATTGCCTCCTGAGTAAATTTCATTTCCGGCTGTTGAAGGAAGATAGAAATGGTAGAGAAAAAATTCAAGATAAGACCTCAAAATTGTATAACTTAGACTAGCAGTTATTTGTATAGACTATCTTCTTGTCATTTTTGTCTAGACTGACCAGGGTTACTTTCTCTTCAGTGAATCCTGCTGTATAGCCTTGCATTTCTGGCGCTAATAATAGGTATATCTCTTAACATTCCTTTGGATATTAATTCCCTTTTATCTTTAGGAAACTATAATTTCTGCTGCCTCCCAATCCATCAAGAGAGTTCAGTCTGTATCTGCAAGAGCTATATACCATAGGGAAATGGTATGTGTGTAATGAAAGATCTGGAAAGCATTTCCAGAAGTAATCAAACCCTTCATAGTTATATAGTGATTTTGTGTTCTGCTAATTAAGCTGCAAGTCAGGTATATCAGTGGCTGCTTATTCTGATCATGTGGGAAATGATTTACATGAATTTGAACAAGTCAACATGCATGATGCAAGCTAGCTCTTGCTGGGGGCAAATGTACTATTTGCACTTACTCTGTTCCTATATTCATTATAGCCTGCATTTGGAGCAGATGAAAATTTTCACATTACCCAAGGACTGGCAGAGAGAGAAGCCATACATTTCTAACTGAACCAAAGACATCCTTTTGTATTTCTTACCACATGCATATATCAAAATGACTCAGGGAAAAAACTAGATTCCATGAGCTGGAATGTAAATTCTGACCTATAGGCTTGGCTTGGTTTACAATAAATGTCCCACAGATGTAACTGAGATACTTGGAAGGAGTAAAGGCAGATTTTATATGACTTAAATGGCAGTTATTTATGATTTGTGCAACAGTAGAATTTCATGGTCATCATCTGACAATGCGGGACAGGGTGTACTTGAGTACTAGCAGTTTGTCTGGAGAACGCTTCTGTCTCCCTTTCCTCTCGTCCTTATTCTACACTTTTCTCTGGTTTTCCTCCCTTTTTCCTCTGCACTTTTTTCTTCCCTAGAGCATTTGCAAACCATTACACTCACAGGTTTTCCTTCTATGCTCTTCTCTATATCCAGTGCTGAAACTGGTTTCACAGGAGAAAAGTTCTGACATCTACAACATCGCTGTACGGATAGGTAGCTGATATGGGACTGAGTTTATCAAATCACTGTTTCACGCTGATGAAGACTACTGCATTTTTAAAGGTTTAATTTATGCATATGTTGTAGCCAAAGCATGCCAGAGAGCACTTTTTAAATTTGAAAAAGGACATGAAAAGGCAGAGTCTTCAAAGTCTTTGTAGGTAAGAGACAAAAATATTTTGTTAAGTTGGGCAATACACAGCTGCAGCTTGAATGCTTGATATCTGTGGGTTAGAAGAGAAAGCGGTCTGGGAAGATAGTTTTCGAACCACAGACATTGCATCTCCCTGCATATCACATGCTGAAATCTAAGTATGTTCCCTTAGTCACCAAAATTTTCAAGTTTCATAAAGAGTCCAGTACTACTAATGGACTGATTCTTAACATTTAGCACATTCTAGCTTATCTTTCTCCAGGGAGCAATGTTATTACATTCAGTTAGCAATCTCAGGAAGATTCTTCATTGCTTCACAGTAGCAAGGTTTATAGATAATAAAAAAGGTACACTTACTAACAAGTCCAGATAATGGGGGGGGGGGGGGGAGAAAAAAAGAAGAGGAATAGTTGCAAGTTAGCTGAATCTACTAAAAAAAATACCAAACTACTTCTCAGATATACCTATAATAGTTCAAGTGAAATTAAAGTCTACTAGGATAAATTTTGTAAGATGTTGCATATTTTCCATTGACACCGTGGCATCAAGTGTACAGAACCGTTGTTCTTCTGGCAGCAAAGTTTTCAATATTGAAGCACACTTCTTAGTGCAGCTAAACATTGCCAGTGCAAGTCCCCATTCAAAGCTCTTGGGGTCACCTGAGGAGACTTTGATAAGACTGACTTTCCCAGGTGCAAGCATACAGTTTGCATATAAAACAAGGAAATATTAGAAATAGGAGAGAACATAGCATCTGCTTGAAAAAAATAGCAGGAGTACATTCATTAGTTTATGTCTCCATCTATATTTTGGTTAAATGTATTCCATTGTCCTATCAAGTTCACTAAAAAATATATACATAAAAATTACAGGTTCATTAAAATCTCTTATGGGTGACTAAGTACACAACTTTATTTGCTCTCTGACACATTTTTATGGCACAAGGTAACATTTTATGATACTTTATTGGTTATATGGTCACTGCTAGATTTTTTAATCTGTTATACATTTAAAGGTCAATAAAATCTCCCTGTTTGGTTCTTCAACAAGATTCTAGAACAAGACAATTTTCAGTGGTTGTATCCACTCTAAAGCTCATATGTCAGAAAGTAATGCTAATAAATCCCATGGGTAAATGCTGGAATAGCTGTGAGCATTCTGTACAAGAAGTGACACTGGTGTTTCAGCAACTCAGAGTGTCTGTGTGACAGAACAGCAATATCTGTTTACAAATACAACCTCAACAATTGTAAAAATAGCTGAGGCTTCCCTTTCAAGCCAGAGAGCTGCTTCTGAAAAAAACAATGTTGATTTCCATGCCAAAAAGCCACTTGAAGGTCAGTACAAACAGGAGGCAGTTTTTAGTCAAAAAATCATATAAAAGTCCAGAGCTGTGGTCCGGTACAGGATTAGCATTGAGTGTTATGGCCAACCATTGCATAGACATTGTTCCTGAACTACATAAAGTCTAAGTAATACAAATGTCATCACTTTTACGTTTCTGATGAGGAAAGTGAACTGAATGTGTGCCATACTGACAGAGAATGCATATAGTTAGAGACAGCATAACACAATCCAGAAAACCACGTGGTTGTTTGCCTCAGGTTTTTTCATTCTTGATTTAAAAAGGAAGATTTCAGGCAGACGTCTGAAAGCTCTTTGCACCTTTGGATGCTCTTATTATGCTCTTCGAAATAGATGAAGATAAAGAAGCATCAAGTTTTCTGCCACGTGTGACATTCCTACACATCCTCTGAGCAGACAGCAGAACAATAGAGAGAAAACCAAGCTTACTGTTATTACCCGGAAGAAAAAGTTTCCCAGAATGCTGTTATGATAGCCTAAAAAAAGTAAATGCTGTATAATTTCAATAAATTATATTAGATTTGAACTTAACTGTGAAATACTAAATGGATGAAGCTACTTCCTGAAGTTGCACAGACCAGTCATTAAAAGGAGCTTTGAGGAAAGACTTAATTACATTTATGGCCACACTAAAGATTATTATTCTAGAAATAGTCCTTGACTTCATCATTTTAAGCCTCCAGACAGTTTCATTTAACACATGTAATATGCACAAAATTAGTTAGGAAAGACTTTCTGAGTACTGATTCTTTACATTCCCACATACTTCTTTGCAAAGAACTAACCTAGTTGCCATCCCTTCTTGTGTGCCACTTGTGCCTACAGTGTTACAAAAAACAAAAGAGGAAACCTTGGCTCTGAATACTGTCTTCAGATATGAAAAGACTAACGGAAGTGAAGAGTGAATTAGGAGTTCATTAACAGTGGTCTGTCAGGAAATGGTAAAACCACATGGCTGTGGTCAGCCATGCTCAAGATAGTAGAAGTCAGATGTGATTGAGAAAAGACTCCTTGGGATGCTCTGAAAGTTGGAGAGACCATGTGTGAAAAGAATCTGGACAAATTTTCTTAGCCTAATAGAATAAGGTCAAGAAAGATCATCTTCTCTATATTTATACTCACATTGAGAAGAGCATAAACATTAGGAAGACAAGAGAATTGTTCATGCTAAAGGTCAGGAATTAATTGAGTTGAAAGATTTTTTGCTTTCAAGATAAAAAAAAAATTTTTTTTTGAGCTGAAAATGAATTCAAGTTCAGCAAGAATAACCTAAGTCTACATTCTCTTTCATTAAATGAGCGACCAGGACTACAGAACAATCTCTAGGATAGAGTCAGGAAATCCAGATAGTTTTAAATGGAGCTCAGGCAATTTAAGTTGCCTGGCAGCAACTTCAGCTGGATGTCACATTGTTAGGGGAGCAATGCTGTTGCCCTACCGTAGGCAGTAGATGCCATTGTAGACATGCTAGGCTATCTGACTCAGCTTCATGAGACTAGGATACAAGACATGTGACCTGAAGGGAATCTTCTGAGATGGCAGGAGGAGACCAGGAAGGATGCTTAAAATGCCCAAGTGCTGTATAAGCTCTTAAACTGATCCCAAGAGATTTCTTCCAGTGTTATGTTCCTGTTCAACTAATGTGTTCTTGATGTGCTGGACTAGCTCTGTCTTTGATGTTCCCTCAGAGTGCTGGAAAAGATAAAGGCAGGTCACGCCTTTCCTCAAGGTCTTTCCTCCAACTGTATTTCTCTATGTCAGCTTTGACCAGGCTTCTCTACAACTGGCTAAATCAGCAGGCTAAACATTCCTCTGGTCTGGGAATGGGTATGAAAAGCAATTTTTTATTTATGTTAATACAATTCTTATTGAATTACCACAGCCTGGTTTTACATCAATATGATACCTAGATTTTCTTTCAAAATATTGTAGTCAATTATTTTACTGCTATGTGGTATTTAACTATTTACAAAGCATTTGGCTCATGCAAGGACTTCTTTAGGGCAGCACGCTACTTCTGTGGAAAAAAAAAACCCAGACAACAAACAACAACCAAGACCTGAGAAGTGGTCAGAACCATATACAATTGGTGCAGGATGAGGAGTCTGTCTCTTGCTTAACAAGCCCTTCATGGTTTCATGAACTCAAAGAATTCAAGCTCGTTGTTGCTAGTGATAAAACTACCCTTATTTCTGCTTTAAATATTTTCCCAAGTAAGAAAAAAGTAGAAAAGGTCCGAAGTCAGCAGATTGAGGGTTAACAGAGAACATACTGCTTTCCCAAAGCTGCCTTTGGAAGAATGCCACAGTACAAATAACACCTGGAGTTCAGACTTCATAGGTGCAAAAAGCGCAAATCTTAATAACAATAGAAAAGAAATATCACTATTTTCAGTGCATAATTGTCAAGACTACTACCAGGCCTGACAAGAGAAGTGACACCAGTTGCCAGCCTGTGTTTCAAGCACACAGGACAGTGTAGGAAACAAAAAGTGGGAACTTTCAGAAAATGCACACTAGAAAAAACAGAATAGGTTTACTAGTAAAGAGGGATTTGTAGGGTCATTTTCATGTCAAATTTTTGTACAGCTTTCTGCTTAAATAAGCCAAGCATTTGTAACAAAGAGACCCTTTATGTTCAGGGATAAAAATGTGCAATACAAAAGCTTTCTGACAGGCTATATTGGCTTAAAAATCCCACGCTTTAAAGTGGTTTTTAAACATAACTGCTTTCTGCTGCTTATCAAAAATTAAAGAAGGTGTAATAAATTTAGACTAAGGAAACCCTGAAAAGCCTATTTTGCAGGCATAAAGTCAATGAAATTACTTTCCATGCCTTCATTCACACTGCATATTAAACCTTTTTGAATATGATAATGTCTTCAGCTGTAGCTTCCTTTCATATTAGCCTTCCTTCTGTGTCCTCCACTGACCCTTTACAAGGAATCTCAGCCATTGCTTCCAGCTGGGATTGTCTTAAAGACTAGGATCACACGGGGGTATGGTGGAAAACCAGTCATGCTACCTTCCTGCCTTCCCATACTTTCAATGTGGAAATTTAGCTGAAGACCCAACCAACTTACAGGTGCAACGCTTTTAGAAACTTATTCCAAAGATACAATTCTTACAGATTCCAGAGAGCAGGTGCCATGGGGGCATATGCTGGAGTTTTTTTAGAGTACAAAGAGCAGGGAATCAAGCAGAGGTGGCTATCTGTGATGCTTGGGAAAAACAGAGCAACCCTTCCCCTGTAAGATCTTCAGCTGCTAAGAATATTCATAAATTTTCATAGACTCCTCCTGCTTTCACCATTTCTTTTCATAATTTTCTCCATGGGCACAATGTCCAGGCCAACACCCTGAAGTAGATGAAGACAATCAAAGGAGGTAGTTGTGTGTATTGTGGAAGGATGAATGGATGTAGCAGGTACTAACTGAGTCGTGAGATGTAAAAGAACTCAAATTAATGTGGGAGGATTTAACAGGGTATTCACAGAATAGAGAAAGAAAAAAAGGCTTTACTAGTTCTGCTCATATAATTTGATTTATTTTCTATCTATCCAAGGACCTTTCAGAAGTACTAATCAAAAGTTATGAAGAAAGATCACTGTGCTCTGCATCTTCAGTGAATCCCTCCAGAACAAGAGCTTTATGGAGCTGTGTATGTTCGTTTTTATAGGAAATAGAAAATCTGGTTTTGAAATATCGAGGAGCAGAAACAAGAAAAAATACTCTCCACTAGTAATAAATGATTGTGGTTCTGTAACTTCTGCCTGTGCTGTGCCTGTGCTGTACCTGTGCTGAACCAACAATGAGGCCTGAAGCAGTATAACAGTACAGTTTCTTTCAGAAATCCGTCCTTTCAGAAGCTCTCATGCTTTTTCTGTGAAATCAGCTTCTCTGAAGTTCCTGTACACTAATGCATGCAGCAAGGGAAACAAGTGATGAATTTGAGATCTGCATATAGTCACACCAGGGAGATGTGGTCGGATAGCCCACATAACTGGAGCACCGCCAGGGACCGATACAGGTGCTCTGGGAAGGGCAGGCTGGGATGGGATGGGAGTGGGGAGGTAGAGTTGCCCTTTACATGAGAGCAGGAGGAGTGCATAGAGCGCTGCCTAGGAGCAGACGATGAGCTAGCAGGCAGCTTATGGTTCAGGTGGACAGGAGAGGGTTGTGAGAGGTGAGGTTGTCACGGGTATCTGTTACAATCTGATCAGGAAAAAGGAATAGGTGAGATCTTCTTCAGACTGCTGGAAGAAGCCTCACATTCACAGGTCCTGCAAGGGGACCTGTTGCAAAGACAATAGAGTGGGCACAAGCAATCCAGGATTATATTGATGACAACTTCCTAACACAAGAGATTGAGGAAATGATGAGGGTAGCTGTTCTACTGGACCTCATACTAACAAACAATAATGCCAAGGTTGGGGCACCCTTGGCTGCAGTGGTCATGAGATGGCAGGGTTCGAGATCCTGAGAGTGTGAGGGAAAAAACAAGATCACAACCATGGAGTTCAGGTGAGCAGGTTTTAGCGATATGCTTAGAAAAATCCCATGGGATTCAGCCTCGAAGAGAAGAGGAGTCCAGGAGAGCAGTTGATAATTTCAAGGATCACCTCCTCTGTGCTCAGGAGTGGTCCATTCTCATGAGCAGGAAATCAAGTACAGGTGGCAGGAGGCCAGTGCAGCAGTACTTTATTGAAGTGTGTTGATACCTGATAGGTGAGTGAAGAAGTTCAAGTCAGGCCTTCCTCAGTAGTATCCACTGACAGGACAAGGGGCAACAGACACAAATGGAGACATAGAGAATACCATTTGAACATAAGAAACACTTTTTGCATAGTAAGGGTGATCAAACACTGGCACAGGTTACCCAGAAATATTACGGGCTCTCCATGCTCAGAGCTATTCAAAACCCAGCAGGCCAAAGCCTGGGGCAGCCCTGCTCTAAGCAGTTATGCTAGACTGGATAATCACCAAGGGGCTTTCCCTCTTCAGCTGTCCTGTGAGTTTGGATACCTCCCCTGAGGCTGGCCAGCCCTTCACTCTCAGAAAAGCCAGCAAGCAAAACAATACCATACTCCTCCCAGGCAGTGAAATGTTATTTACAATGAGTTTTAATGAGATCAGTGTACTGAAGTACTCTTAACATTTGTCACAACAGATGTTATTCTTAGACAATACTTAGACGTATCCTTTTTTTAAAGTTTAGTCATAATATCTGACTGGAACTATTTCCTCTGGTAATGGATTCCACAGGTGAAGTCCACACAATGCAGAGAAGAGACACTTCCTTGACTTCTTTCTAAATATAGCAGTCAATAATGTAACTGAATCCACCTAACCTCATGTTCAGTGTCATGATACCCCTAAAATACATAGATGCCTGTGCCAATAAACCCTTTAAACCTAGTTCATCTCATTACTTTTTGTTTTTCTAGATTGAAAAGGAATGCTTCGGCATATAAGAGGAAACAAATCAGTGTGCAATTATGAAATTCCAGGAAGTACATTTGGCAAATGTTGCATATTTTTTGACAAAACAGGCCACATAGGAATGTAAACAACTGAGACAGAGGAGAATTATCTGCTAATAAAACAACTCTATGAACAAACTCACTAGATTATTCTTGCATTTGATAAGTAAAAAAACAGATCAGAATTAACAGATTCAGGTTTGAAGGTCCTGAGCCTACATGTTGGAGCTATACTTGAGTTTTAATTAAAACCTTTCCAATGCCAAAGAAAAAAGGATTCCCTAATTTTTTATTATTTTTAATTACTGCATAATCATTTGTGCTTTGTACTCATCTGGGCCAGATATATGCTTAGACCAGGAAGGAAGAAAAAAAATCAGAAACAATAAGTTGAATGACACATAAACTAAATCCAATGTGGATTTTGAGATTCCTGACATTTTCAGATTCCCAAAGGTACTCAGCATCTCCTCTTCCCCTGGAATGGGTTGCAGATTTTTAGACTCTTAATACTCCACATATCCTGCTGTATAAAATGTGCAAATTTAGTGACCCAACTTCAGACTTTGAAAAGAGGGAAAGCAAGTGAGGCTGTTTTAAAGGTTTTCACTGAATCAACAAATACTCAACATCTGTGAAGTAGCAAAGCTAGGTAATATTTCAGTAATGAAAGCAAACACCAACTGTTTCTTTCAAATGTGGCCAAGAGCATCCAGCACTAGAGAAGTCATGGGACCAGAAGAAGAGTAAACAAGAGGGAGCATGGTCATTAGAGCATGCTACTGGGAATAGGGAGTCCCAGTGCTCTGGATCATTTCTGGGCTTTGTCCAGTGCCTGTCTAAAGTAAACTGCCTTAACAATTCAGCAAAGACCAGAGCCTGCAGCTCACTCCCACTGTTTTTGTTTATAGCAGAACAAGTAGCAGTAGTGCCCCCAGCAGTCCTTCCTCTTTGACCCTGCTTCTGTAAGAAGGCATTCACAACCACTGAACCTACTCTGGCCTGGGTTCCTTACCAAATCTGTAAACTCAAAAATGTGCGCAGACAGAAAATATACATCTAGATGTTCAGTTTATGGGCAGATGCACTAACACCATCCAAGTACATATAAATCATAATTGCTTAAATGGTGTCTCAGACACCTGTGTGGTTTAGGAAGGGAAAGGGCTGACACCCCAAACTCAAAGATTTGAATTTCATCAAATATTTGCCTTGATTTCCTAAAAGCTATTTTGGAAGTTACTTTTCAACATACTGAAAAATACTACCCAGATTTAGAAAATTAAATCCACGTTCAGGCATCTGAAAGACTGACTCAAAGTATCTACTTGAGTCAGTAGCTATATATTTACATATTAGGTAGAGGATGGCATCAGCATTTAACATTACACATATGTCACTGGATTTCCAGTAATAAGTTTTTCAGGAAAATAAAGTGTATAACATATGGCAACATTTTAAGAAAAGGGGTAAAGTGGTAAAAAAAACCATGAAAAATAATGGGAACCAGTTTTATGCTACTGGTAAGCAGCTGGATAATAAAACTATGATCTTTTTTTATAGGGAATGAATCACTATAATATTTTTAAAGGTGTATTTTTATGGTTTATTCATGATGTATTTCCAACAGAACAATATAGTTTCCCATTAAACAGCAGACAAGTACAATATCAGATTGTTCCCAAGCAGTTCTATATTTTTCCCCTTAACCCTAGACTCTCCTTCCACTTTTTTCTATCATAAAACAGTAGTCCATTACTCCGTTGCATCTTAGAAATGTCACCTTTAACTCAACTTATCTCACCAGACTTAACCTCCATCTTCTTCTACTTTTTCAGCTTTCATCTCAATGTCAGTGTATGGTGTTCTTCTTCAATCCTAGATACTTCTCAATATGGTAGTCTCACAAATTTTTGCTGCCTAAGATCTCTAACAAACAGAAGATCAGAAGCACTAGTGCCTCTTCTCCCTTCCTGATCTACCAACTGCTGTTGTTAACATCAGCAGTGCTCCTTTCCTAGCTCCACTTCTTTCTTGGATTTTATGATTCTTTCCTTTCTTACTTGCCCTCCCAGCTTTTCCTTAAGGTCCTTTGTATTACTCCCCTTCTCCTTCTTCCTTTGTTTTTTCTTGTGCTTCATTGCTTCCTCTTCTCCTCTGTGGTAATCTCTTCCACAACCATGAGACAGCAATGTACTCTTCTGGCAAAGAAGGCCAATGGTATCTTGGGCTACATTAAGAGTCAAGGGTGATCATACTCCCCTCTAATCTGCCCTGGTGAGGCCACGTCTGGAATATTGTGTGCAGTTCTGAGCTCCTCAGAGAGAGTACAGAGGAGATCAGTAAAGATTGTTGGGGGCCTGGAACATGTCTCTTACAAGGAAAGGTTGAGAAAGCTCGGACTATTTAGCCTGGCGAAGAGAAGACTAAGAGGAGAACTTACAAATATCTATAAATCTGAAGGATGGGTGCAGGGAGGATGGAGTCAGACTCTTTTCAGTAGTGTCCAATGACAGGACAAAGAGCAATGGGCACAAGCTAGAACATAGGAAGTTCCATCCAAATATGCGGAAGAACTTCTTTACTGTGAGGGTGACAGAGCACTGGAACAGGCTGCCTAGGGAGGCTGTCTTTGAAGACTTTCAAAATCCACCTGGATGCACTTCTATGTGATGTGCTCTGGGCAATCCTGCTTTAGTAGGGGGGTTGGACTAAATGATCTCTAGAGGTCCCTTCCAGCTCCAATAATTCTGTGACTTTGTGAAATCCAAATTCAGGTAACATCTCAACGGAATATCTCACAAAATTGTATTTTTCACTTACCCCCAGTTGTTTCCATGCAAACTCAAAGTTTTGGCTCTGTCTGACATTTTCTCAGACACCTAGCTGTCAGCTCCAATGTCTAGCTGTCATTATTAAAACAGTGCATGTAATGTTCTTCATGATGTTAACTTTTTGAGTTGCTCTGGTAAATATGATTTAGTCTTTCATTATGGTGTGTTGTCATGCACAGTCTTTAATCACAGCCATGACTGGAGCTTCACGTGTAGACAGTGATAGTAAGAATTCCTGAAAGCATCTTGAATCTTATTGTGCCATGGTTACCACAGCATCCCTTTTTCTCATTCTAACGAAGACAGTTTGCACTTGTACATCTAATTCATCATTTCACTTGCCTATTGTTTTGACCATCTCTCTGCTCTCCTTTGCTGTGATATCAAACATAAACTTCATCCTTTTCAAATCTCGTTATGTTCCTGTCTTGTTTTTTCTGTCCCACATACATTTAACTCATCTGTCTTGGAACTCTTTGTTTCTCCAGTCTGTGAGGACAATATCCATATAAAAATACGTGATCTAATTTTTCCAGGACTAATCTACAATTCCATGTTTGTACAGAGCAATTACATATTTTTACATTCTCATTTCAGATATGTGATCCCCTTCTGTAAACAATGGAATAACAAAGCTGCAGGTAATCATTTATATGCAATAACTAACAATATACACTCATCTTTATGCCATAAATCATTATTCAAATGAGGGAGTGTAAGTTTTGGCAAAAGAAAATCTTCAAAAAGAAGAAAATAAATTTGCCTATTCTGACATTATTATTTGTTTTTCATAAATCATCTTTGTCAGTGTTTTAGACCCTACTCTACAGACATACTTCTCCATTTTTTTTCTGGAATTCCACCTACCTGTGGAAGTCTTCATCCCACCTGGTAGTTAAGATCAAAGAAAATACTGGTGTGTCCAAGATGCACATTATGCTCAACAGCTCACAATAATCTTCTAAATTCCTTTCTTGTGTTCTTCATCCTACCTAACACTCCTTGTGAATGCAGCTCTTTAACAGGATCTCTAGTCTCCAAAGAAACTACATGTACCTTGCCCTTTTGGGATTAGGATGATTCATGGTTTCTAAAAGAACACTAGGGAGTTACAGGGTAGACCAGGATAAGCTGACAAATAGGGACAACTGCCACTGCTATAATCCTGAGATGTTAAAACATCTCTATCCCTTGTCGGTCGTAAGCTTCAAAAACATACAGAAGAAAATTCCTGTAAAGGACACATGAAAATACAAACTTGCTCTTCAGGTATTTTTATGGGTCTGTGTTGGTTTCCT
>NW_009736733.1:89327-120154 GCF_000703405.1 Apaloderma vittatum | reverse complement strand
TGAGGTTTATAAACAGTTTATGGACCTTGTATGTCCATATAAAGTGTCTTAGTATTGAACCTAGAAGAATGATGGTTCAGTGGTTGATTTCATCAGAGCATTATCCCTGTAATTTCCCTTACAAGCTCAGCTTTGCAAAAATAACAACGTGTTTCTTCTAATTTGGTGTGAGACACTTCCATGCCTAAAAACCAGTTACTGTACTGCTGTTTAGACTGAAATTGGATTAAAGAAGTGATGTAGGGACATCAAAATAAATTAGAACAAATACGAATTCCAGTAAAATAACAGAACAAGAATGTTATGTCTTGTCTTAAGTGGATTAGTGGAAGATAAAAATATTATCATTAAAAAACCAGCTGATGCTGTATGGAAAAGTTTGAAAAGCTTTCTGTTTAGAAGTAGTCCTACACAAACAACTCTTTTCCCCCCACTTCTTAGTGTCATCACCTCTTGTATAGAGTTGAGAAGGCCAAACATAAAAATTCTGACTTTGAGCCCTTCAGTGATGACTGTCAAGTCTGTTCTTAAACTCTGCCAAAATAATGGTCCCAGCTGGATTCAACTTGAGTGATTCATTTTCCTTCCAGTGCTGGGTTTTCAGTACTGTCAGTATGATCCTTAAATTCACATGTGACCAGTTTTCTTTGGTCATTGTGAGCCAGGAAGAAAAAATTTGTGATTTAAAGTTCTTCTGAACCAATTATATATGCATTCTACTAGCTGTGTAGTACTAGTAATCATTTACAGTCACTTATAATCAATGAAAAAATGCATATTGATGGATTATTTAACAAACGGCATTTTTAAGAAATGCTGGTGAATGTCAGACATTGAGTTGAAATGCACAGTGTGTAGTACAGAATGCAGAACATATTTTCAAAAATAGATACCTAAGAGCACACTGTTTTCCTGGGGCACATCTATTTTAAACAATCTATTGCTCAGGCACTCAGTATATGGTTACGTATGGATACTTAAGATAAACAGGAACATCCTGTTGGGCAACTTGTGTGAAAAGTGAATATAAAAATCCCAGTGTACTGACAATTGCACTGTACTGTAAAGGAAGTCAGTGGCTATAAACAGAGATAAATCAACACAGGATTCATAGTTACCTGCTGTTCAGATCTGTTCTGTTAATTTCATACTATTATATCAAAGTTTTCATTGAAAATACAATAGAAAATATAATAAACATTGAAAGAGAACTTGCACATCTTCTGTGTTCAATAAAGGCAAAATAATTAATAATTTCATCTCCATAGTAAGATAAGTAATTATTGAATCACTCTTCTAGCATAAAAGGGTGTAGTTTTAACTGAGCAGAGTGGAGCCCAAACATAAATGAAAGTAATAAGTTTTTATTTTAATATATATGGTGTATGTAAGTGCAAGCTATTCTGGAAATATGAGTTAATTGCATGGAAGTGTTTGCATGAAAAACAGTAGCTATACTAGAAAATATTAATTTTTACAGACTGAAGAAGATTAATTTCATCCCCCATCAGAATCTCATACACTGTATCCCACCAGATCCATGGGAAAATTAACTGGGGAGTTAAGAAGCAGATAAGAAAACAAACAAAAGTATATCGTAATGTTATGAAAATCAGACAACCAAGGGTTTTGAAATATTTGTTTTTCAAAAACTTTATAGTATATGTAATACGCATAAAAGGTACATCTAAGTAGTATTACAAGTAGGATTTTCTCCTGATCTCCAAGGACGTTGCTCACAGTCTAGTCCATTCCCAGACCATCAACACTAAAAACAGATCAAGCTTTATCTGCAGAAGCAGCCCAGTAAAGAGGGAAGTCGTGCAAGCTTTCCTCCTCACAGCCTGTCAGTGTATCTCCACACAGCCACAGAGGAACCATTTCTAGGGATCAACAGGTAGTTTTTGTGCTCACTCAGCCCATTATTTTTCTGCTGAGAATGCCAGAATAAGTACATTTCCAAGAGCCTCTAACCTTTGAAGGGAGTTTTTGAAACAAGTAATTTCTCAGAGTTGCAGCGTAATTCAAAAGGGAGGTAGAACACCCTTGGAGAGTCAGAGCTGAGAAAAATGCACCAGAGTAGTACTTTGGCAAATGTTCCGTATCACTGCAGACTAATTAACCCTCCGTTTACTGTGTTTTCTTTCAACATAGTGGCTCTGGACTTAATTTCATACTATTTCATCTTCTACTTCTATACAAGCCTAGGAATTTTGTGAACGATTTATGCACAGGGACGGAGAGTCTTGTTCTACTTTTTATAATCTTGCAGAAATGCTTTAAGCTTCTGCAACTTGTCTAACTTGCAGATCTGTTTCCAGACCCTTTTTTCTTTCACCTTTCTTGTATGTTTCCCCAGCTGAATTCACCCTTCATCCCTTGCCAAAGCCTCTGTGCTAGGAGAACATGCTCTCATGATCACACTGCTAATGCAGTAACCAAAAATTAACCATCAGCAAAAGTGTAGTTCAGCTTCAAAACTCAGTCCTTTCCACTCTTTTAGAAAACAGGAGTCTTCTTTTACCATCCAAAATTGAGATCTCCATTTTCTTAAAGTGAAATTTCAACGGAGGAAATTGCGCACTCAGTTACAGCATAGACAAGTGACTGAAAAAAGCAGTAGACATCTTGAATGTTGTGACTTATCCTGTAACAAGACAAATAGAAGATGGACTTTTATTTGGCAGATGTGAAGTTACACTTGTTATTCAAGCTGGTATATATGTTACAAAATGTGCATAGGCATATGTCTTTCTCTCCTTGCTCATTTTGGGAAAAGTCATGCCATACCTTATTTAGGATGCCATGAGGAACTACTTTTATCTCGTTTCTTTCCATCTCTCTGCCTTCTCTTCCCTTCATTTTGATTAACTGCTGAAGTGTCAGGGTTAATAAATCTTCTCTTCATTTCACATAGTTGTCTTGTTGTCCAGTATCCAGGAAATGGCACAAAGTGTGATTTTGCCAAGTCACGGTATCCTCACATCGTGTGAGTGGAAGAGTTTCCTGGGGTGAGGGATAAGTAAAATTGCATTACTAGATCTCCCAAACCTTAAGCTTAGCAACAGCTTTGTCCCAGAGAAAGTTATTCAGCTTAAGCTTCCCTAATGAATAATGCAGAGGGACTTGAAGTACCAGAACAATCTTCTTGCCATTTACGGATGCTGAGTTACCCAAGACAAAAAGCAAGATGCTAGTTTTGTAAACAACTATTCTTTGGTAAACATTTTGGAACGCCTCCTTTTTCCACCCATGAGCAAAGAAATCTCCATTGTGCCTGTAAAAATAAAACAGGCTTAGCAGAGAAAGTCTGTGTTAAGCTCCCTCTTAGAAAGGGCCAGAAAAACTTTGAGATGGACTTTGAATCAAGAAATTAAAAAAAAAGAAAAGATTCTCAGATTTAGTCTTCAGGGCAATATTTTGCCACTCTCCAAAATCACTGCATGCTCTCCATACAACAGTTTTACAGGAGGTAATGCAAGGAAAAAGCATTGAATCACAACATGGAGCTTCCTGGAATGAGTTGAACTCGATATAAGATAATCAGACTCTTCCTTTCACTAGGCTGAGATTTTCCTACAGGAATATTCCTCACGGGGATACATGTCTTAAAACTGTAAGATTTTACTTGCTGTTGCTGCTTTCAGTCTGTCTGGAAACTGAGCACAGCCCAATCAGCTGGCAGTAGGACTACAAAGACAGATACAGTGTGTCATCGAGAAGACATAGTCACCCTTGCCTCAGAGAAACAAGGTCATTTCAAGATCACCTCAGAAAAGAGATGACATCATGTAGTCCATGTTGTCTTGACCCAGACCTCTATTTAACTGGGCTGTACTTCTGAGCATGGAGTAGAGCACACGGCAGGGGTGTCCCATGGCTTAGCATTCACTGTTCCTAATCCTGAATCAAAAGCTTACTTTGAACAGCCCTCGCGCTAAAATTTCATGCACCACTTGCGCACCGTTGGCAGAGCTACACTAGCTTTTACGGAACTGGTGCCAGCATTCCTGTCTAGAAACATCCTGAGCCATAAGTTAACAAACAGATCCATATTGTTGTCTGTTTTGATAACTACAATTTCTTTTCTCTCTCAGTTTTGGCTGTGCCACCAAATTACTGGAATGTGTTGACAGGACGTCCAGTACATTGCAAGCATAGCATACAGAGCAGTGTAAGAAGAAATGGTCTCATGAGATGTTAGAGTAGCAGTAACACCCGATCACTGTTCTGGCTTATAACGAAACTTCTATCTGGCAAGCAGCAGGGCATTTTGAACACATTCAGAAAGTGTGATACGCACTTTGAAAGCTGTCAGCAGTGGGCAACATAGGACATATGCTTGACTGATCTTCACTCCTGTAAGACTTGTAACTTCAGTGGATGGAGTTAATCCTGATCTACAGCTTGATTCTGTACCCAGCTTGATTCTGTAACTTATTCTGATTTTCTATTTGCGTGTTTATTTTTAACAAGCTGGTCATTCAACTCGGGAATAAATCCCAGTAACATGCTTGATAAGCATTTCTGAGACTACTCCTTTGATGGTTGATTCCTTAGTCATGAAGATGTTTTTCAACCTTGCCAGAACCACCTACAGTACAGTTCACTTCAGGATTTGGGGGTTTTTCAGGTTTCTTTCAGATGGCTGAATTCTTTGAGTTTGTTTGTAGGTAATTCCATATAACTATTATAGCTAGAAAATTCTGGTTTGATCTCATTCACGTAAGAGTAAATCCAAAGAGATTTTGAAGAGCTGGGAACAGGCACTCTTTATTCTTTTTACAGAAAAGATGGAAAGTTCTGGGAATTAATTTTCTTAGTGTTTCCATTCTTTTTGGCAATTTTAAGTCTTCCTTAAAGCAATTCACTAAGAATTTCAAATTTCAATACTTCTTTTCTGGATACACCTTAAAGGGAACTTGTTCATCAAATAATGTTAAACATCTTTTCCCCTTTCAAGTAACTCAAACTACATGACTCCAAAAATGGCACACCAAAACCAAGTAAATGGCGTTGGAAAAGTTCTGAGTTACTTTATACTCAGGTTTTTTCTTTAAAGTAGAAGATTTCTTTAAAGTTACTAACTGATATCTGGGATTGAATAACTTTTAAATGCATTGTTGGAAATGTCATAGGAAAGAAAGTTCACTGTAGCTATTTGCACTTGCTAGAAATTCAGTTTGAATTTCTGATTTTACACTTCTTTATTGCTGTGATGGTTTTTTGCTTGCAAATGGGTAGTCCGAGCTCAAAAACTCTGGATGTATGAGTCCTGGAATACTGTGACTGTAAACTCCAAGGCATAACAAATAGCTTGGGTCTATAATATGCAGTCTAGCAGCCGATGATGTGAGAGAACTTTTGTTGCGCTCAGTGATCACTGAATCAAGAACTTACAAGGAAACAAAAACTTAAAAGGAATCTCCCTGTCTCTGCCTGTGTCTACGATCAATAAAAACTGTCCAGGGAACTCAGCCTTAAAGACAGAGTTATCAATACCACAAATACTTCTTTTTAAGCTTGAATAAAGAAAAAGGAGCATACTGAGTGCCTGCACATGGCAGAGCAAACACAAATCATAGTTCAACCTGCACCACCCCACTAACCTCAGTGAACAAAGGCAACTCTGCACAGCTCTTAAAAGAGGGAATTATGAGAAAATCTTCCCAGGTCTCATTCAGGTGTTCAATTCTAAAAGAGAAAGTGTTTTTTCTAGTTTAAGAGTGTAAAAATTTTCAATATTCATGATTTTTACACTTTTCTAAAGCTGACAGCATCTATGTCATTTGATGATACCTACTGTTTTCCGGTTTGTACTGTGTCATATAGTACTATGCAGAAGGTCTCAATTTACACACAAAGGACTTTAATTAGATATGCTTCTACCTTGGCAAATACTTCTTGTTTATGGTATATAAGAAAGTGTTCATTTATGAAAAAAAACCTAATTCCTGTTTTCATACCATAAAAATATGTCTATTTTCTAAAGCCTTACCAACATATAGTAAAATACTATCCACGAGTGTATTAGAATACTCAAATAAACAGAGATTTGGCTGACTGGAAAAGCAAAGTGGACCTTCTGGGCACAACTGCATTTTTTTAGGATATTGGTTGCACTTAAATAGATTATGGTGTGCAACAGTCTTGATTTGCAGTCTTCATCACTTGGATGTCTCCAGTCTCGTTCAAATTCTGCATTTTCTCCACTTTCTGACTGAGTGAGCTTCCACAAGAAATGTGCAGTGCTCAGCATTGTTGGTGTTCTTTTTCCCATTATCTCTGCTAAACGGATAAGGACTACACATTTCATTTAATTTCTGAGGGTATCAGCCCACAGGCCAGAGATTTTTTATGTCCTCTGATATCTGTAAAATGAGCACCTCATGGCTCATCTACCAGGTTATCACAACACTAAGTCTGCTTTTCCATCTTTTTGACTTGTCCTGATACTATCCGAGGCTAGTTAATGAGTTTCCAGTGAATGAGTTTTGAAGTGGACCCAATTTTTCCAAAGTTTCAAGCTCTATTTTCCTCTCTTCAGAAGAGAAGGCAGAGCTCGGACAACTTCTGGCCTTTACAGTTTCTAGAAACCATCTTTAGTTTTCTGAGTTTTGGCATAAACTCTGTGAATGAAACTGGTTCCCAGGAACATAAAATCCAGATAGCTCAATTCAGTCTGGCTGATATTGTCCAAAAAATAAACAAGTTGACATGAAAAGCCTTCTGGGAATACAGCTCAATTTTAGCACATCTGTTCAGATTCTCAGAGCAGGCGCATCCCCTCGTATCTCTTTGCATTTATTAGATTCTGCAGATACTGACTACCCCCATCTGCTCTCCTCATTGAAAGTGAGAGAAGCTAAATAGCAGCACAGATAAATGACCCCATCTCAGCATGCCAGAAACGCTGGGGCTCATGGCTCGTGGGGGTAACGGCATGGCAACACGGCTTCCCCTACCTGATAAGAAGTGGGGGGGCAATCACCAGGGGCAATGGGGGCCCAATAGGCAAGAGCACGTGAGGTGATGACTCTTGTCCCAGTGCAGGAGTCCCAGAGGCCCCAGTTGTGCTTCAAGAGGGACACACTGTGTCCTGGCATGGTCCTGGCACACCCCATGGCGCTCAGCTGAGTCAGAGAAACACCAGTCTTCACTATAACTTTTCTCTATATGTTTTGTTAGTTTGCACGTTGGCTCCCCTTGCCTGATAATTGTGCTTGTAGAAACTGTTCTCATTTCACCTGAGGTCACCTAGACTAAAATCCGCCTGCATCCCATGGTTACTAGATAGAATCTCTGCAGGACAGACTTAAGGTTTTGGTAATCATATTTTTAATTACATTTTTAGTTACATTTTAATTACATTTTTTAATTACATTTTCTGAGATCCAACCTAAACCTGCCCTGACGCAGTTTCAGGCCGTGCCCTCTCATCCTGTCACTGGTTGCCCGGGAGAAGAGCCCGATGCCCACCTGACTGCAACCTCCCTTCAGGCAGTTGTAGAGAGTGATAAGGTCCCCCCTGAGTCTCCTCTTCTCCAGGCTGAACACCCCCAGCTCCCTCAGCCTCTCCTCACAGGACTGTCCCCTCTGTCCACATCTCATTTCTCATTCCAAACTCCTTGCTGAACCAATCGTAAGCACCAGGCTTTCCTTGAGCTGCTATAACTGTTTTTTTCACCCAACAACACTTCAACCATTTCCAAAAATCAAATATCTGAGGACAGTTTTTTCCAGTCCTTGACATCTTCTCTCTGTCACCCTCTAAGGCCTCCATGGTTTGAAGTGTTGACTTGAAAACCTAGTGGGTGTCATGGTGGGCATATCATTCCCATCCTTACAATCTGCCTATGTTTGTTCAAGCCTCTTATGACTCCTTGTTCTGACCACTACCAAAAAAAGAAGGTATTAGACCAGAAAAACTAACAACCAAGCATGCTGCTGTTCATAGAGTGTTATTAGCTCCCCTGATGCAGGGTCAACACACGGTGCTGGACTGTCTTGAGCTTGCAGTGATTTTCTGCTGGCATCCAGCTTGAATCTAGGAGAGAGCTAGCTGATTTGAAATACTAAGGCTGCTCAAAATGACATTATGAAGATAAGAGGAATGAGTCAATGAGCATACCTAACAACGGTGGGACCAGATAAAACAAGAACTATATCTTCTAGTGGAGGACAGAGGTGGGAGTAGGGATGTGGGAACCAGTTAGTTCAGAGTTTGGATGCAGCACTGTGATAAAAGAGGAGTTTAGGACCAGAAAATTAAGATACAAAACTACAGAGGAATACTGTATTGGGTTTATAAGGCAAGGGTTTTGTAGCCGGGGAGCTGCAGAGGTAGATTCTGTGAAAAGACACCAGGAGATCCTCCCAGGTCAGACAGCCAGTTCCAGATGACTCCAAGACACACTCACTTCTGGCCAAAGCTGAGCCTATCAGCAACATTGATAGTGCCTCTGTGCATACATTTAAGAAATATTTTTTTAAAGCTGTGCAGCACCAGCTGAAAGAGAAGAGTGACAACATGTGAGTATTAACTGCAGACACCAAGGTCAGTGAAGAAGGAGGGGGAGGAGGTGCTCCAGACACCAGAGCAGGCAATCCCTGGTGAAAACTGTGGTGAGGCAGGCAGGAGCAGGGGAAGAATGTGATGAGGAAGGAGTGGCATAGGCTCCACTGACTTCAACACACATTCCCATCTCCCCAGACCACTTGGAGGAGGTAGTAGAGTTAGGAGTAAAGTTGAGCCAGGGAAGAAGAGAGGAATGAGGGGAAGGTATTTTTAGATTTGTTCCTACTTCTCATTATCATACTCCGCTTAATTGGCAATAAATTAAATTAATTTCCCCAGGTCGAGACTTTTTGACCATCACAGTAATTGCTGAGTGATCTTCCTGACCTCATCCTGACCCACAAACTTTCTGTTACAGTTTCTCCCCACGTCTGGTTAAGGATGGGAGAGATAGAGTGGCTTAGTAGGCACCTGGAGTCCAGCCAAGGTCAACCCACCACAAAGACTAACATTAGATTAGGAATCTGGGAACATGATCAAATGAAGATGAGCACAAAATAAAGTCATAAATTCTCCATATAGGCTCAACTGTCTCCATTGTCCCAGATCAACATCAGTCCATTAGTTTTTGCCATCTCTACAGTGAGGCAAGATTACTCGTGATTCACAGTTAGAAGAATCTTAATGACAATTAAAGAGCTTACACTGGCATGTTCTGCTGTTGAATCAGAACCAAAATCTGAATAGAAGATGAATGCCCTCCCCTTTCCTTATGTTGTTTTTTTAATATAAAAATGTTGGTTTTTTAATATAAAATCTCAAATTTGATGACATCGTTCTTCCAAGATTAGAAGAACTCAGCTTTCTAAACAGCTGTAGAAAGCAAGAATCTTCCCTGATTTACATAACAAGTTTCATTAATGAAGTTAGACCAAAAGTGAAATTTTAAATAAGAAGCATAATGTATCCAGAATCTTTTGATACTACTACATCTCATTTCCCAACTTGTAGTCTTTTTTTCATTTTAACTCTTGTTAAAAATGCAAACATGTGGTTCTGTGATGTTAACAGTGCCTAGTTTCCTGCAGTTTTATGTCTGATGTCTGATTGTCAGTTCAAATTAAAATTTTTTATTTGGTTATATAAGAGCTTCTGTGTCTGCTCCTCTATCTAATAATCTGAGTTTATGTTGTGGCTTTTTCTTCAGATGATTCTCTCACAGCAATGCACTTTTATCTTGGTCTTACAAACAACTTGTTATATTTTGTGAAGTTTACCCCTTTGGTGTATTTATTTGATGATGGACAATGTGTTGAATTTGTTATGGACAATTAGAGGGTTTAACACAGAGAGGCTAAGACAATGTGAAGAGACGAAACTAAGCTGGAAAAAAAGATTCAATCAGCCTCCACAATAGACACCTCCATTGGCTTATTTATGATACCACAGTTAGCGGGCTGACTATACATATCTGACTTGGTCCAGAAATGCTTTAAAAGCATGCTCAGAAAGCTGAAAGAGAGTAAGGGAAATTTGCTATAAGAGAAGCAAGATGTCAAAGGTGAAGGAGAAAAGCGAGAAAGTAGGACATGCCAGAAGGGAGAAGCATAGTGCAAGTGAAGCAGCAGGAGCAGTGCAGGGGTCTTGGAGGGGAATAGCTGTCTCTAAACTGATTGCAGGCTTCTTGTTTAAGCTGTCACGTTTTCCTAAGGTACGTCTGTGTTTTCAGAGGCCTTTCCTATCTCAGGATGTGAAGCGCTGCACTCTCCTGCCAAAGAGAGCTGCAGGATCACAGCAAGCAATGCTCAAGCTTAAGAAGTACCTCCATAGGAAATGCAGTAGTGCTCAGAACTCAGCCCTCAGAAACCTGCCAAGAATGCAAATGCCTGGAACTGGTTCTTAGATCACCACACCACCTGAGCTTTGCATGATGCTGGTACTTACCATTAACAACCTTCACAAAGGAACACATTCTACCGGTCATTACAAACAAGCTCTGATATAGCCATGAAATAGGTGGCAAAGATGTAATAGGTGACAAATTTCACAAAATGATGAAACAGTAATTCAGGGAAATCACATGAAAGCACCTTTCCCACAGGCTGCTCTGTTAGGACTTGTCCCAAGGAATAGGCACTGTGTTTTAAGCACTAATTATTCAGCAGCAAGATAGCATGCTGCTGACAAGTTAGCTGATGATTTATTAAAAGCTGCTCGGTAATTTCACTCGAAATTTTACACATGCCACATCACACCATCTTTACAAATCCTTCTGTTTATCCCCTGGCAACTGAAAGTAAGTCAAATCATGAGAATTATCTAGCTTAAGAACTGTGATACCCAGCTATTGCAGACACAGCAGGCTTTGTATTTGGTTTAGGAATTACTCAGAAGAGCTCTCACTCAACACCAGGTGCCATACATCGAAACAAATACCACAGTTCAGGTGGCATTTATAGCTATTATTGTGGTGCCTTTGATGCTTGCTTTTTCTTAAAACTTAAAATGATTAATGACAAACATAAATTATGAGGCATAACTTGTGTTTCTAGTTCAGAGTAACTTTAACTAAGATCTTTAGATGCAAGTATTCATCAGTTTTAAATATGGAGTGCCTCAACTGAGTCGTGCCAAGCTTTACAAAACAGCAGTTCTGGGTCTGCACGGTTAGTGTACCAAGCACTTGGTCATTGCAGGACTGCTTGGTGGCGCTGAACACTGTGGCCATATCCTTGCTCTTCAGTTCCCCCAGCAGGAAAAAAATAAAATTGAGACAGTGCTACTGACTTTGTTGGGAAGGTATGGTGATGTGCATAGATGCTGTAGGAGCACCACAAGCTGAAGTCTAGATCTACGCAGATGAGTAATTGTTTGGACTCTCTTTGTAGTCTAATAAAAGAAATAGGAAACTCTGGGAGATGATTTATTTCACCCTAAAATAGCAAACTAAAATAGAGCAGATGAATCCCATCTCGGAAGCGTCTGTTTGTCTGCAGTGACTATAAAAGGAGTCAAGGAAACTAGCTCTCAAGTAAATGTCAACACTACTAACACGTGAATTTCATTAAAATTATTCCATCTAAAAGTCTCTGCAGGGACCCCAAGATGCTGGTATTTGCCTCTGGCCTTTCTCTGTGCAATGAACCTTCAGACTGCGAGGACCCTTTAACTCCTGTGAAAGGACAACCAAGACCATGAAAGAAATTCGCAACCTGCTGTCAGTCTGCTCTGTACAGACACAGTGAGAGAAAACCTCTATCATAGCATTACTATGGACCTCTAAAGCTCCAGATTCTAGCTGTCTGGCTAAGACCATGCTCTCTGCTATGGCAAGGACAAATGACTGCCATACTTATTGCAGAGGTCCCTAGGGAAACACGGTTTTGTCATAGCTCCACTGTACTAAGTGCTGTGCTATCAACTAGAGACAGTCTGTACCACAAAAAGTTACACAGGCAAAACAA
The DNA here is from genome assembly GCF_000703405.1 of Apaloderma vittatum. NCBI lineage: Eukaryota > Metazoa > Chordata > Aves > Trogoniformes > Trogonidae > Apaloderma > Apaloderma vittatum. The sequence continues at coordinate 108,172 of NW_009736733.1, read as the reverse complement.
AGTATTGTGGTCCACCCCTTAAAGATGTGGAATTGAGGCAGAGAGAGATCAAAAAGTGACTTGCTCAAATTATATAGGAAGTCTGTGGTGGGATCATGGTTCTCCCAAAGCACTGCCTATAAACACATGGTTCTGCTGGCTTACAGGAATATTGCTAGTTTTGGGACAGAGAGAGTTTTTCTATTAGGGCTGTGCTTACAGATGCTATGTGATTTGGTTTTTCTGTAATTTGGCTTAATTTCTTGTAAGTGAAATGTTTTACAATCCAGTGCGTAACTGCAGTGTCTCAAGCTCTATCATCAAGTCAATATTCAACTCTTCAGCCAGGAAGAGCTGGAAGAAATTATTTGATTGACTTTCAAGAAGTTCCAAAAGATTCCTTCCTCAGCCAAAAGACGTGAAGACAACCACGGTTATACTAATGATATCTTGAAACTTAGCAGGTTGCTTCATTATATTCTCAACATGAAGCTAGGTACTCGAGGTTATACATATGTCGAATTAAGCATCAATTGCTGCTAAAATAATTGTTCAGATTCCAAGCATGGAAATTTGCACAAGGCTTATTCGCTAACTCTTAAAGTTTCCAAAATCATGATTTTGGATTTACAATTAAGATCCAAGTTCATGAACAATAATTGCTGGTCTCTGATGAAAAACACATGAAAAACACTTTTTGAGAGAAATGAAATTTTTTCCTTTCTAAGAAAAAAGAGAGGGAAGCCTCTCAGTTGTCAAGTACAAATGAACAAAATTTCGAAAGTAAAACTTGTTTTGTTGAGAAATGCTCAGTAATGGCACAATTCAGTATAATTATGCCATGGTAATCACATATAGTGACTGTAAAAAACCTAAAAGTGACTCTTTGCTTCCAGTACAGAGGAATAATCTTATCCTTTTGGTAGAAATTACATTAACCAGATCCTTGGCTTTCATGATTTTTCTTTATTATTAAGGATCATCTGCTTTCCCCTCATGAATAAGTGATTTCTAATGCTGTTGGGACCCCCATGATTATCTGTTATTCATTCTGCACGTTTAATATCTCATGCTGGGTGCTCTTCATGAACAGAAATTTTGTATTTGTCACCATAACTTAGAAGGAAAGCATTGTTTCACAAAAGTTTTTTACTGTGACCATACCATAGTTTTATACATCTTCCTTTCACTTATTGTAAGACACATTTTTAAACACCTCTGAAAAAATATATAAAATAAATGCCTTCTCTCATACACAAATAATGGATTCATATCCAAGAATCAGGATCTAATGTTACATGTAGCAACATTTTTACATGAAATCTGAGAGATTACATCAAGCAGTGAATAGCAAAGACAAAGTCAACATATCTTCTATTTCTCTTACTAAAAAGAAGAGGAAGGAGCTTAAAAGACACAGATTCAAGGCTGATAAGAGGCAGCACTTGCATGTAATCTCTTTTATTCACAGCTAATCTCTTTTACTCAGTATCATGATGTATATTCAAGGCAAAGAATGTGGCAGAATTCAGACAAGAGATGGACTTTCATTTGGAAAATGAGAACTTCTGCAGTTAGATAAGCCTAAAATAATTTAAAAAGGAAACAAAACATAGTGACTCCACTAAGAGACTCACTTTTCATTCCTCTCTAGAGGAAACTTTCAGCATCTTATTTCCTAACAGCCTTTTGCACATTCATTGGGAATATTATCATGTCTGCATAAGACACCAGCCTGCTTATTTGATCCAGCACTGCAATAAGCTCTAGATGGGAATGTTCTGATGAGGCAAGACCTCATCGTTGATGGTGTATTCAGCCAGGCTGCTTTGTTTGAAAGAGGATCTGTTGGAAAATAGCTTCTGAATTCCATGTGTGGGTCCGAGGAACCTCCACCTGGATGCCAGAATACGGCAATGCCTTATCCGTGTTCATCTGCAGGCCAGTAGCACTGTCCTTGGGGCATAGCAGGCTGCCTGCCTCGAGTTAAATTTGATATATAAGCATACTTTATATAAGTAGCTACAATTGAAAACTTGTAAACAAAATATACGTATCTCCAAAATAAAATACTATTTTGCCAAAACTGAAAGTTTTAGTGGAATTATATGCTTTCAGTTGTTGGGTTTTTTGGTTTGTTTTTTTTTTCTGTGAGTTTTATCAGTGTTGGCAAACGTTTTGACTAAAAGATGGAACTAGACAGTGCCAGGAGCACAGATTTTATACTCTTAGGCTGCATCCTGTCTGCAGTAAATTCCTGATCTGCCCATGAATTCCTGATCACCTCTCAGTCTGCATTCATGTGCCCATCAGATAAATCCCTCAATTTCTATGGAGTCATTGAAGGTGTCATACAGGTTTTGTCACAGAAGCATTTAACAGCCCTTCCTGTGATTATTAAATCTATTTTACCATTTTCAAAGACAGTAAATTCATTTCAAGGAAACTTCATGCAGCTTCCATATATGGATGAAAAACCACCTTTTTCTGCTGCCAGTGCTGGCAGCAGTTGCTGGTCTGAACTCCCTTTGTGATCATCCACAAGTGCCTCCAGTCTTCAGAGCTCTGGGAGAAAAAACCCAGATTTTGCCCATGTCTGCTTTATTTTTATTCTCACACCAAATCTCTCCAAGGATGCCTTCACGCCCTGCCTCATGGCGTGATATTTGCGAAGATAGTGCTCCACACCCTTTTCCCCAATCATTCCATCTCCTTTAACAGAGACCTCCACCTCACAAAAGCTCTTTCCCCTGTACTTGCAGACCACTGAAGCTAATGCTCTGGAAAAACAAGGATGCAGGCTTATTAATTACCAAAACATTGCCTCTGGGAAGTTATCCTACAGCATTCATGTACAGCTTTTTTAGGCAAGCATTTTCATGCCCTTCTCCTGTGCTCTCTTCTCCTAGGTTAACAAGAAGCATCCACAGTTACCTCACTGTCTTTTTTCAGAACTTAAAAGATAAATCCTTTGCAATTGCGTGCAGTCAAGTCTTTCACATTCAATCCTGAGTCCAGAGAGCTCTACACTACATGAACCCGTATATCAGAAACCACAAAAAATCCCTCCTGAAATCTTCAGAACTTTCATACGGGAAACACCAGCAAAGCTAGCCTGTCTCAGAGGAAGAGACCAAGCAATATGAGAGGAAAGGCAGTATCTGAGGTCCCTGCCAGAAGCGAGGGATTTGTTACATGAAAATAAAATAATCAAAGGCAATTTGCATGCCAAAATCCAAAGCCCAATCCATTAGTGGTTTAATAGAAAATACAGGACAAATCCTGATATATAATTACTGGGTTTTTAGTCTTGAGGACATGATTAAGGCACAAGTCAAAGTGATCTAAGGATCTCAAGGACTTCCCATAGATTGCTGTCATATGAGAAGAAAGTAAAATCCCATCTTTCCCAGAAGATATGTTTTGCATTGAAGGGGGAAAGAAGACATTCTTCCTTGTTCCTGCACTTGCCTGGCAGAAACCCTGAAGCACAGAGCTAATTAAATAAAATATGAATGGAGTGCGAACAGATAGGGTCAACAAATGACAGGCAAGTCTTCCACCAGCCTCCTCATACAGATATCAACAAGTTGAATAGCCAGTCCCATATGCCAAGTTGTAGATCCTAACTCTATGATTCTCCCTATCCTGCTATGAATGCCTCATGTTCAATTAATTTATTTCCTTTTACTTGCCATGTTGGAAGACCATTTCCGTGCTTCCAAGACGTACAAGTCTTCTTCTAGCTAACTTATTTTGGGATAAAATAGTGCACATTTTACTTTGAACTATCCTTGCATTTCAACAGTTCTTATATCTGCCTTGTATTTACACATCTCTAAAATTTATCTGTGAAGAGTACTCAACCTTGCTTTTCCTAGGTAAAACTAGCTTAGCTCCTTTCGATCTCTTCTTACAAGGAGCCTTGCCCTCTTCCTTTTTTGACATTACAAAAAATCCTATTACCTTGTGTTTTACTCTGTCTGCTTTTACTTGTGTGGTCTCTGATTTTCCATTCAGTCTGTAAACTCCTTAGGTCAGAAAATATTTTCTCTGTTTTGTCTCTATAAGCCTCACAGTGTGTTCTGAACCGTGACTGAAGTTCCTAGGTAGTTTACAGCATCAATGCAATTTTTTTGTAGTCAAATGCAACATATGTATCTGAAATCCCACTAGAAAATGAGGGAATAATGGCACTGTAAACCTAATTTTTCCATTTTTCCAGCAGTCTCCATTCTGTTACCATTTGAGGAATTGGAAGTGCTTCATCCAGAATTTTCCTTTTTTAACCCACAACTGCTCAATCTCTTCTTTTTTTTTTTTTGTTTTAATCCTACAGAAATCCTGGAAAAGAGATCAAATAAATTCAGCAGGTTCTTACTTTCTCTACTATATCCTGAATGTCCTGACATGCTTGCCTTTTTATAGGGAAGAAGATGAGTCATGCGGATAAAAGAATACGAAACAGGGAGGTGGCTGAGAACAGTAAAGAAAGCATCAGATAAAGTACAATACCTTTATTTTATTACACCGAGCGAGTCATTTGGGAGAGGCACTGCATATGGAGATGGAACAGGGAATGATCTGAAATAAGACCATATATGTTTCATTCCTCTGCCCAGGGAGTGCTAAGGACTGTTCTCGGCACAAGCACTGTTCCTAAACCCTGTCACCCCTGACAGATTTTTGCCACACGTGTGTTGGTTTAATTCCTGTCTGGCATAGCTGTGCTGGCAGAAACTCACGATCTTCAGACAGGTATACCAGCAAACCGTGTGTCTGCTTGTTTCAGGAAAGGGCGTGTTCCCATGGCAGAACAATGCCAGTTTAACTACACCCACATGAGGAATGCCTTACCTATCAGCCAACAAGTAAAGGGATCCAAGAATAAACTTGGCCTTAGTTACCATATCCCTCGGGAGAGGTGTGTAGACCCAAAATGAGTATCCAATTAAGGTAGTAATAAGTACTGAAATTTCTGTCTACGTGCCTGATCTGAAGCTCATTAACATTGAATGCTTTGTATCATTCTGGTTGTGCAAAGAGCTCTTGAAGCACATATAAGTTATACCAACCACTTAATTTGCATTTTCTTTTGAGCTTTTTACCTGCACCAGAATGGTGGAAAAAAACCCATAGTTTTAATGAGAAATCTGCCCTGCTTTTAGAGAAGTAATTGCAGGGGCATTTGCATGCACAAAAAAAAAAAAATCTCATGCCTTTAGGTCAATAGCTAAGAGATAAAACTAATTTTACTTGGGGAATTTATGGTTATACAAATACAAGCCTTATCATGTGCTTTCTCCTTTGCCTTGTCTAGAACGAAATTGAGCCATTGCTGTAAGTGCTTTTCCATCTAACCTGCAAAGAAATATCCCCTCTGAGTGCACTTAAGCAATTCTCCTGCCTTAGAACCTGTAAATATTTTGATGGAGAAAACTCCAAACAATAAATATACATGAGAAAATTAAAACAAATATTTAGCTTCACTCAGTTTTATAAAACATGTATACCTAAGCAATCTTTCTGTAGTTATGTAGCAAAGCCTATGCAATAAATACAATAATGATATGCTATGTGGCTTATGAGATAACAATATATGAATCAAATGGTTTGAAGAGCAATTATGATCCAACTCACAGTTCTTAGATCAGAAGGATTCAATTTCAAAGCTGTATTCCATTAATTATTCCATTGTTTATGGTGAGTGGATGAACTAGATATGCATCATTGTAGGAGATCTGATACTTTATAGGAAACTGGTTAGAAATTGTGCTGTGAGCCTATTATTTGTTCCCCAAGATGGCAGAACAACGCTATATCTCAGTTCCTTCTGATTATATGCAAGACCTGCTGCTTTGGGATTTATTCCTACCCAAATAGAAGCAGAAAGAAGAAAAACCCTCTGAATACTTACATAATTATAGTGCATATAGTAGTAGGTCTTACCATAAAAGGGGTAAAGGACAAAACTGGGTTTGTGCTACTTATGAAGTGGTACTTTCCTTAAGCACTGAGATCCTATGATTATCTTCACGACTCTTTGTTTGTGTTACTGGCATTTGCAGGGTCTCATGCTCTTTATTCCCACAGTGATATCTGGCACAGGGCTAAATTGTCCACTAAAGAGTCCAAGTTCAAGCAAAGGGATGGTTGAAAAGATTAAAAAAGTAAGATTTTGGTGACAGACTAAACAGGCTTGAAACATTTGTGAGGTATAAATGAATCAGCTATGAATGTGATAAAGTCATAGTCCTACATGATATAAACCTGTCTGAAAAAAAAGCCATGTAAACCATGGTTACCATTGTGGCAAGAAGTCTTTCTGCTACTATAGCAATTTTTCTTTGAGGATGCCAACAAAAGAGCTCCTCCAGGCCTAAGGAGTGTCCCCTCTAAGGACATCTTTTGGCACAGATATTGTATTGCAGCTTTTCCGACCAATTCTTCTCAAGTACAGAAAAATCCCCAGGCAGCTTCTTGTAGAAAAACTATCATGATGACAGGATGTCAGGGGATAGCAGGAAGCAAGATTGCTATATATAATCATTAACACAGATTGAATACAGATAGAACAGTCTCTGTGCCTGAGCATATACATAAATGTTCAGCCTCTTTACCACAGGTTACCGGATGGCAGAAATGCCTTTGAAACAGCTTCTAAATCATCACAGCTACAGTAAAACGAGCACTAATTTTGAGTTGCCTTTATATTGCAGACTAGTGCCATAGAGAGTAGTGAAAGACTAAAAAGGCCATTTTAGTGAAAAAGTAGCTATGGCACTAATTCATACAGTATCAGAAGAAACTTGAATCAAGTGGGAATGATGCGTTCATTTATCAGCCTTTCACACAATTCATATTTCGAAGACTACAAGGAGTGTTAGACGACTTTTAAATAAGACTAGCCAGCTTGTTCAGTACACTGAATACTTGTCAAAAAAATAGAACTTAACCTGAGCAAAATAATTTTTCGTTGTAATTGATGTTTAGATTTCTGTCTATTGTTGTTTGTTCTCCAGTGCAAAATCTAAATAACACAATACTCAGAAATAAAAGAAAAAATGTAACTTACCTGACACTGTGTGACTTTTTCAACATCACTTTAATGATTATATTTGGAAGTCACTTGAAGACTTTTGGAACTGTTTCCTACTGATACTAAAATTGGACTCAAGTCGTCATCTTCAAAGGGCCTCCCTCAGCTTTTCCCTGTCTTTTAGTGTTCATTCTCTTTATTTTCATTTACAGTGATGGCGAATTATCTAGGCCTGGCTAAGTCTAGTTTTGACAAGAAGTGTTCTCCCATTGACAAGATGAAGTAAGGAGCTATTGTTTCCGGTGCTAGTGCTGCAGTATTTCTAGACCAAACTAAAGCAGAAATAGGCTGGAAAGTTTGATTTTCAGAACAGCTTGGTTTTGAAAACTAAAAGCATTATGGTATTCATCTGACTCTATGTCACTCCTTCACAATAGCAGAAAGCGCAATTACCCACTTCCAGACTAGGGAAAAATGGCTAGTGTGCCCTTTTGAAGGAATTATAAAATAAATGCAAAGACTAAATTGTGGTATAACTCCATTATGTCCATTGACCTTGCCTCCCTTGAGCCTGACATGCAGCCTTCAAGTACTACTGAACTTAAAGCAGAATCAGCTGAATCCTTTGATTTCTTTTGCTTTGGGATTCACATGTTATAATAAACTGATTTATCCTTTTATAGTATTTTCAGGTTTCAGCTAGGAAAATCCTGCTGGAGCTAGAAAAGGTCTTTGCTCTGCATCACAGTGAACCAGAAAGCAGGTAGTCCGCAAAAAAGTATAAAAAATTCCCTGAAATACAAAGAACTTGCATAATCCCAATCCCCAACATAGTGTTCTCTGCTGCTAGAAATCACTTTAGCAGCTTTAATGGTCAAAAAGCAGTAAACTTTAAATGGACTCAAACTCCTCTTTTTCCAGGTCATAAATCTGATTTGATAGCAGAGACCAAGAAGTAATGGACCTCAGGTGAAGTCCTTGCCATGGCATCTATGCATCCTGCTGCATTGCACAACAAGGAGCTCAGACTGGAAGGGTTCGTTAACTGATCGAATATGTAAAAGAAGTAAAAACAACAAAAAACACCCCAACTCCACCCAAACCCCAATCCATCTTAGTAGCATTTGCATTCTGCATTAACTCTACAAAAGCTGTGAAAATTCAATTTCAATTCAATCCTCTAGCCTGCAGTTCTTGGACTTGACAACAAAGCAGTGTTTAGAAGTTGCATACCAAAAAGGTTTATGAAAACATCCAAGAGTTATCAGATGGATTAAGATTTTCACGTTAATTCTTATTTTACCTGATTTTCAGGATGTAAGGAGGGGAAAGAGATCTTCTGTGAGTATGCTTGGCATTTGTGACTATAAAGTCCAGATATCGTAAAATTTATGCTTAACTGACTTCCTGTGTTGACTTAGGTCTCTTTGTCAATCTCATCCTGGTAAACTGGTGGGTTTGATACAATCTATTTTCATTTCTTTTGGAAATGAATTAAATTGTAACTGAATGGAGGACATATTAATTACCAGTTCAAGTGTCCACATAAGTATGTAATATGGTTGAAGTTCACTTTTTTAACTTGCTGAAGTTAGCTTTTCCAAATGTCCCTTAGTGGAGGATCTGTACCATAATTTGCAACTACCAAGAATTCTAGCTGATATTTAAGCAATAAATATGCTATATACAGTGAAAACAAACAAAAAAAAAGTGATAGTCAGAACAGCCAGTAAAGCATTCTGCAACACAGCACAGGATTTAAACCGATCATCTCGATCTTTAGTCAATCTTTTCTGTCTCAAAAAAAAAAGAATGTTGCAGCTATGTCACTGCTCCATATGTAGCTAGTTAGTTGGACCACATTAAGGTTAAAGCATTATAATACCAGAAGCCCTGCCTAAGACCACAGTTTCATAGTTATATTCATGTACAAACACACAGGCACATGCATACTCACACAGAGGTGGAGACAGTTGTGTCTTGGGTAACTCTTAACCATTCCTTGCTACACTCAGGTTTTCCTGTTCATCTCAAACCTTGCCAGATTTTCATCAGTAAACACTCAAATTCATTTCCATGTTCACAGCTGAGACCCAGATCATTGTTTTGGCCAAATTCACCTTCAATGTAGCTCTGTATGCCAGTAAGAATTAGATCTTCAAATTTTTTCCCTCCTAATGTTTTGAAGAATGAAGGAGAACAGTTATAGAAGATTTAGATGGCACTTTTTGTAAATACCACACCCAGATTAAAAATGAAATAGATTATGCTGACACTTGACGTTTAGAAACATTCATCCACATTCCTTGAATGAACAGTTGTCACAAATTTTCATGAAATATAGACATTCACTGGAGAGCACTTATCCAGCAGAATATAAAAAGAAAAAGAAATTATTCTAAGCTCAGAACTAAAAAAAAAAATCACATTTTCTGTGTCAGTGCTGCAGATAACTTGATGCCTCCTTAGTTTTCATCAAGGAAACCAAACATATGGGGCACATTACAAAATTCTATGGGAACATATGGTACTGCACTGAAATGGTAAGATAAGTGGCACAGGGAAATCCATGATCCATTGCACAGGAATATTTTGGGCCTCCTGATGCTCAGCAGTCAACATTTCTCACATGGCAGAATGTTTTGAGTTAAATAAATGACCGGATATCTTGGCAGCAGTTTTACAGTGGCTTGATCAAGCCCCTGAGAGATACATTATCCTGATTGTACAGCTCTTCTCTCTACCACCAAGAAGGCAAAGAGAAATATAAATCAAAAGATTGTGTTCTGAAAGTTTTATAGCTAAAGTTTATTTGCTTCAATATAGAGCAATTTGAGGTATCAGGGAAATCTATTCCTCAGTAGGGAGATTCTGTGTTTAAGAAAACTTTCTGGATAAATTTGATCATATTTATAAGTGCAATGTACAAACAAAATGGAATGACATTATCATCCATCTGTCACTGTTTCTGTTTACATGCACGTAAAGGAACAAAGAGGACAAGTCGTTATTCATCCTCTGAGATTTATACTTCAAAAAGACTAAAAGCTATGCAAGTTTTCCCTTCTTTCCAACAGATGGGGAACCCAGGGTTTTCACTTAAGAAGAAAAAGTCTTAACTTTAAAGAAGTTTGGTAGGATTCTCCTAATTTAGAAACTACATTGATATCAATGATTTTCAACCTCTGCAGAACAACATCAGATATTATGTCTAGAATATCAGTGTAATTGCTATAAAATAAAGGATTAAAATAAAACTCTGAATATTCCAGAGAGCAGAAATAAGGTTCAGACGTAAGTCCTCATATGTGTTGCTTTAGTTCACCTCTTCATGTTTATAGAGATAGTCGTCACTCTGAGATTTTGTTCTCATTCAAATAATCTGCTTATATGTACATTTAAGTATTTATTTAGCTACCACCTAGTAACACATTGAAGCCTTCTTCAGCATCCCAGACTTTAAAATTGTCTTACTACCTTCTCAAGCTGCCAAGGGCTAAATTAAAACATTTGTCTAGATAGGGACAAAACATAAATTGTACATCTAAACAGCCGTTCACTCCAGGATTGGGAAAGCTATGAGACATATCCTCAACTTAATTAAAACTTAGGGTCAGAAGAGATTCAGGCCTGAGAAATGGGTAGACATATTTCAAACTTTGAAGCATTTTGTAAATACAGACCTTTGCAATACTCTGCAGCACTCACTACATACAAAAATCACACCTCCGTTTTCCCATATAGAGTCCCAAAATTCAGCTGCTCTGCTGTACTGGTTGCCCTGCTTTCTGTCTCTTAAGAGTGGAAAAAAAATCCACCTCTCAGCATATGTTTTCTGACATTAAGGGACTGGAGGGAAGCAGGTGAGAACTGTTGGATGCTAGGGTGAGTAGGGAAGAAGAAAATTATGAGATAAGGAAAAAGAAGCTCAAGATAATAAAGTGAACTATTATCATAGATAGGACAGCTGGTATTGCTGTTTATACCTCCTGAAAAGGCTCATGTCCAGTATCTTCCCTACATTTTGGCAGGGACTGTCCATCATGGGGAGATAGATCGGACAAAATATTGTTAGCAATGGAGTGGGACTAGGTTGTTGGAGATCAGAGGCATGAAGGCTGTTGACTAGACTGTACCAACATATATTACACTACTGACTCATCCATGGTTCTATTTAGTGTGTAACTGATACCTGAATATACAGTATCAAAAAAGGTGTCATTGGAGTTACAAAGTCTGGCATTCACAAGTTAGGGAGCTCCAAAGTGCAAGCTCAGAATGCATTTTAGCTTAGATTCATCCTGGTTAAGGCATGTGACAATACACACTTTTCCTATGGCTGATGGAGTAAAAAAGGCACCTCTAGAAGTCAAGACATTTCACCTAAAATTAACCTTTAAAGATATCTCTCAGGCTTCACTATACAGATAGATTAATCGCTAAACAAAAGCCCCAACAAAAAGTGCGTAAAGTTAGGTATAGTGAATAACAACAGTTTGTGTGTGCAGTCTGGCACAGTATTTAACTCTATGCTTAAATATGCTGCTATTCTACTAATACTAGCAATGCTATAGTGTTACAATGACAATGCATTCTTTAAAATAGACTATTTTATCCAGAGATCTTGTGTCTCCAGCACAAGGAGAAATACAAAAGATATATGAACCTGAAGAGGGAGAGAGACTTCTGTGCCCTGGGTATGTATGCACACAGTTTGCCAAGTGGCTTGGCATGATTAAGAAAAAAGCCTTGCTGGAATCTTATCCAAGAGCAGATCCAGTTCAGCAGCAGATACTAGCTTAGCTTAAAGCCACTGGATTAGAACTTGGATGGAAATTTAAACATGTACCTTGGTCTGAAATAAGATGTGATTTAATGGCTTAGTGGAAACAGACGCTGCTTGAAAGTTCTTTTTGTCTCCCTCTTTCTTAAAGTCTCTCATGTCTCAGATATGCTATTATTACAACTCTACTGCCGGATGAAATAGCAACCTTTTGCCTAAATGATTACTTTTATGACTGTTTAGTTTTATACAGTAGATTGTAATGACAAAAAGACTATATGGCATTTGAGTGATCTACAATGATTTTCATGTGAAGGGCATTGTCTGTGTAGTCTATCAAAAGTTTCAGCTTTTATTTAAAAATTAACCCTGTCCTGTGACATTTTTTCTGAGAAGCAATTCCAAGAAAAAGTGAGGAAAAGACATCTTTGTTAGATGCCTACAAAACTTGCATTTTTAAGCTAAATCTTTTCACGTATTAGAAAGTTTTCACACAAAAAAATATTCCAAGCTGACAAAGAATTCAACTTTCCCATGTTTAGCATGTAAGTTAGCTGGAAGAAAAAAAAATCATGACAAAAGATAACTGAAACAAGGGGAAAATTTTTGCTTGTTGCTGAATAGAAGCATTATATGGTAGAGTGGGGAGTTGTTTTTGTTTTCCCCACCTCCTCAGAACAGAAGTAAACTACATGTCTAACAAGTCTGGAGAAGTCAGATGTTTCCAAACATTAGGCTGGTTCTTTCTGTTCATGCTACAGGAAAACATTGTGCGTCACCATAGTTGAGCCAGCCTGGCATTAGTCAAATAAAATTAAATTTGGGCCTTGTGTCAATCTGCTCACCAGGACTGGTACATTTCATAACTTGGTCACCTCCAAAACACATTAGCCATCCACTGTCAAATCACTTTAAATCCCTGAGGCAAGGACTGTCCTTTTTTTTATTTGCAGATATAATGCCAAGACACCCAAGGCCTTGAACATTAATTTGTGATGGCCTGAACATGTATTTAAGTCTCACCCTGTGGCTTGCAGAGCACTGTTTAAGCATGAGTGAGGAGCAGTGATGTAATTCCCTTTTGCATGGGGTTCATAAAGACCCATTGGGAAAAAGGCAGCTTAAGGTTAATTATACCAGATAAGGAAAATGAAAACATAAGACAAGCCCTGTTCTCTAGCCAGGCTAATGAGGGCTTGAAAAGTATATCACACTCTCTGTCTTCAGAACTCCTATAATCATTTGGGTTGACAATGTGTGTCAAACATTGGCTACATACAATGTATCTTCAGATAGGGACATTGTCTTGTCTAAATAAAAATTATCTGGAGGGATTCATCTCACCCAACTTCTGCTACAGTCATCACCTAAGCTAGTCATCTAGACTCCTCAACAATCAGCAGCCTAAATAAAATGAATCACCGTAGGTACAGGCCAGGACAAGTCATTCCATGGAGATGGCCGTGCCTCTCTAGTGACTATCAGTCAACCAGTTCAACTTGCTGCCTAACTATTAAATAGCTAAAATTAGGTGAGATGAATTCCATGCAGTGATGCCATCTGGACTAGATTGAATTACCTTGGGACAGGTCTGGGCAACAAAATGCCTTCATTTTGTTATATTTGGCAACTCTAGCACAAACAGAGACCGAAACCAATCCAAACTTAGCTCACAGAGGTAAAGTGATAGCAATGAGGATATACTGGGATAGACATTAGCACTGACTGCAGATCACACATAGTACCCTCAGCACACAGGGTCTTACACGCTAGTTCATGCTGCAATCTCATCTTTGTTTTGCTGTTAGCAAGCAGTAATTCTGGGTATACAAAGTAATTACAATTTAGCATTTCTATACTAAGCCGATCAAAACCTACGGAGCATCAAAACAGAATTAAGGTGCTAAAGTTCCACGTTCAACATTTTGACATTTTGCCCTGAGTTTACTTGTGCTCCCGTACAAAGCAGAGAGCAGCTTATCTTGGGATTGTTACTGTTTCCCAACTGTATTGGCCTGCCCACCTCTGCTCCAGTCACATCTCAAGTTCAGCTACTGAATTGCAATGAATTTTAGACTGGAAAACTGAAATCCATGCTGGTTTGTTTTGATAAATTGCATCATGCCCTCCTGTCTTCCTGGGTAGCTGGGATCATGGGATGACAGAATCGACAGTGGCAGCAAATAATCCCTCCGTGTCAAACAAAGGCGGTTTCTGCTTCTGAACTAGAATTCTTAAAGAGAAGGGGAAAAAAAAAGACTTCTCATGGAGACATGTCCATTTGTAATTGTAATACATTTTTTGGAATACAGTTTCAGAGCAATTACTAGAGTTTGGAAAGGTTAGGTTACACTGAGAGCTGGTTTCATTCAGCCACCAGAAGCCATCAGATGTATTTTAGGGAGGATTTCCTGCTTCTACTCTTCAACATGTGCAATATCCTGACCTGAACTTTTGTGCCACACTAGTAAGTACTGCTGCTGTTCAGGCAGGTCTGCTACTTTGCTGATTTCTCCATTTTATGGATCAGAACAAACCAAACCCAGAGCAGCTTGCTTCAAGCTAAAAAAACCTCATTATTCAAAGAATTTCTGAAAAGTGAGTGTCGTTTAACTGCAGCAATTGAAGGTGGCTTTGTGGAAGACAGTAGTATGATTTTTGCAAGTCAGGAGAAATTTATATGCTGCAGTAGTTTAAGATTATAATGTCCCTAGTTGTTTGCTCTGCCACCCTACCAGAGCTTAGCATTCTACTGTCGAGTAAGGAGTTGGGAGAAATACAAAGTGGCGTCAACCACTTCAGCCAAAAAAAAAGAAACATCATTTAATAGTTTCTGGCATAAGCACGAGGTGGACAGCTGGAGGCAGAAGCATTATAATAAACCTCCACAGCAAGGTTACCCAAGCTAATCTGTTCGTTCTCCTAGTGAAGGGCTTTCAAAATATATTTTATGAGTATATTAAACATAGCAATTAAAGCAGAGTTCTTTTGAGATGCCTACCATTGGGTTTTGTGCTCATAAACTTGAGTTTTAAACATATCCTTATCAAGAAAAACTGACTAAAGCAGAGGGTGCATGGCAAAGCTTCAGCCTCTCCCTAGACTATGAATGCTGTACTCAAAAATATTTGGCCATTAACACAGTCCAATATTTTACAGTGAGGGATGACCTCAATATCTAACTCAGTCCTACCACTAATGTTACAAGTCTCTCTGTGGCCACATACCACTGAATAACAAGTCAGATTTAGTCTATTTAATAATGAAGATATAGTAGAGAAGAACTGCATTTTATGGCAATTACCACAGGGCACAAAATTGCCAAACCAGATAGAAATCCTTTGGCGACTCTTTAAATACGAGTTGGAGCTACTTATTCTTGAGCAAACATATAGGTCCTTGGCTCTGCAGTCAAACAATGATTATAGAGCAAAGCTGAAGAACTAAAAAAAATCCAGAATTTTTAGAATGCATGCCAAGTCCACAGACCCGACTAGGGCCAAGACTCTTACAAGAACTTTTTTTTTTTTTAATGTTTAATGGCTATTTAATAAAGCTTTCTTGGCAGTCATGTCACTTCACTACAGTTCCTAAAGATTTTCAAGAAAAGACTCCATTTAGTTTTTCTTTTCTTACTTCTTTTTTCAATCCACTTGTGTGTGGATCATGTGACAACCAGTGTGAGTGAGAAAAGTAAGACTAGATGTCTGTGGACAAGCTCTAACACTCTTTAATTGCAGACCAGCTGTTATTCACATTTCCAGACCTCTCAAACCCACTTGCAACAATAAGCTGCAGCTTTTTGTTCAGCTGGAAAAGCAACTGAAGGGCAACCAGCAAAAGAAAAAAGCTGGTAGGACACGTCAGATCTGACTGCAAATAATGCACTAACTCCTGGAAGTGAAAACAAAAACATCAAGACAATCTGCACTGAGGGCAATGTGGTGATGAATGAAGATATATAACATCAGCTGAGAATCTGGCCCTATATCTGCAGTGGTTGTTAAGAAAAAAGGTTGTGAGGAAACTACCAAATTGCCATATAATCTTCTGTTAGCTGTGGACCTGCTGTGCCTGGGCAAACTGGCAGCTTCCATTTTGCTTCACAGATTTTCACAAGAGCAACTCAGAAAAACAGCCTCTGCCTTTTCTCCAGGGAAACTTGGGACACGACTCACCCAGACCTACATATTTCCAGGAAAGCTGGACACTCTTCAAGAAGGAAGTCTTAGTGGTGCAGGAACCAGCTGTCCCCATGTGTCACAGGATGAGCTGGCAGGGAAAGATGACCTATCTGGCTGAACAGAGAACTTTGGCTGGGACTCAGGGAAAAAAGAGTTTACCACCTTTGAAAGAAGGGGCAGGCAACTCAGGAAGAGCACAGGGATCTAATTAGGTCATGAAGACACAACATCTGAAAGGCAAAAGCCCAGCTAGAACTGTATCTGGCTACTATCATAAGGAATAATAAAAAATGTTTTTGTAAATACATTAACAACAAAATGTCTGGGAAGTGGTGGAGTCGCCATCCCTGGAGGTGTTCAAAAAAAGTGTAGATGTGGCACTTCAAGACATAGTTTAGTGGTCATGGCAGTGTTGGGTTAGTGGTTGGGCATGATGATCATAGAGGTCTTTTCAAACCTTAATGATTCTATGATTCTATGATTCTATGATTCTATGATTCTATGATTCTATGATTCTATGATTCTATGATTCTATGATTCTATGATTCTATGATTCTATGCCAGGGAATCTGGACCACCAAGTCACAAGGGAAACTCTGTGCCAACCTCTCTACATAGGGAGCAATGCCTTAAGGAGTTGTGCTTTGAGAAAAAAATCTTGCAGATGCTCCTCTTTAGGTGATGTAATTCTGTCTTTCCCCACATTCGGGGCTATGTTGTTAAAGCAATAACTTATCCTTAATTGTCTTCAGTGAACTTGTCAACACCAGCCTTTTTCACTTCTTCTGTGCTTAGCAGATGCTCTCCTCCCTCTGTAACAGCATGAAAAAATTATCAACAGGAATATGCATAGACATATGCTCAGAAGCTATCTCTATAGTTCCTTATATTTTCCACTCATCTCAGTCTCTTGTTCATTTTTTCATGCAGCCAGCTATCCTGAATTCTTAGAAATAATTTCATCTATATTGCAAAGAGCTCTTTAATGCCAAGACATTCTTGTCCTCAGCCAACTATTTTTGTCACAAATGGCAGCATCAGTAGCTTCTGGTATAATCACACTCCTTTTAATTACTGAATCATGCATACCCTTCCAACTGCATTCTGAATTGTCATCCTCTTTGTCAGAGACAAAACCAATTTCTTGAATACAAGAGCACTGATATTTACTGTTGCCAATTTTTTATATTTTTTTCACAGCAATATATTTCCTCTCTCTATGAGCAAAACGAAGTTTGGAAAAGACTTAAGCCAGGGAGTAAGAATATGATATTTTTTAGATTAACTTCTGCCTAAGGAAAAAAATGGACTAAGTTATAAGTTGATGTAGCAGGTTTGATTTTAGCAGTCGAAGGGTGGTTTTAATGAGATTTCACCAAATAACTCTAACCAAGGCCTTAAAGAGGTCTTAATTTTTATGAGCCTAAATTAATTGGCCAGTGTTGTGGCCAGGCTACAAAAATTAAAGACAAAAATTCCTCTAAGCACTCCCATAAGCCTTATGGTCACAGGCAATAAGGTCTCACAAATGGCATTTGATACTTATGTTTCAAACATTCACCACAGATAGTTGTTAATTGCCATTTAAACTTATTCTAATTACAGAGAAACATGTGGGCTAAACAAACCAAAGTGGATGGGGAATTTAACAGCTGAAAACCAATTAGTGACCAGAACGAGTTTTTCACTTTTTAACATTGCCAATCTCTCGGATCCTGAGGAAGATACATTTTAAAATCTGATGTTTTAAATATCTAAAATGTCTTACTGTGTTTATCTTTTGAAGTCTAAACATTTTCTGATACCTGTAGGAAATACCTCGTTGCTGTTTTGGTCTTGTTTTGTCTTTATAACTATTGTCTTATTGTGTTAGCAAATTAGAATTATCTTTGGCTAGCTTTGATATGTTTTTCTATCTCAGAGCATTGCTGAAAGGGATACACGTAGCCCCCTCATTTTTTGTGACTGGCACTGTCCCAACACCAGCTGGATCAGCCAAGACAATGAGTTAAACACAAATGTTAGCAGGATAATTTTTTTACTTCTGGGATGTGTTTGTGACATTGATTAATTAGTCAGAGACTCATTTCTTTGAATAAAGCCACAGTGACTTACAGGGCGAGACATTTGCATTTCTTTCATGTCCCCATAAAACACAGCCATTGGCATTGAGCTATCTAACTCCATAGCCAGAGACACAGAAATGGAGATGCAAAAAACATCATTTGCCTGTCCACAGTCTTACCAAGTATGTCAGTTATAACTTGCTTAATCATAAGGGCCTGGATATATGTTCGGGTTTGTCTTTCTTTCTCCTTGTACTTGTTACTTTGTTTCCATTTATACTTTTCATCTTCTATTAAAACACAACATAGGAAATTAGATTAAAAGAGGGGAAATTATATTAAACAAAAGGAAATTAAATTAAGCAAAATTGTTACAAGGCTGTGAAAGGTTTGACTGAAACCAGCCTTTAGAAATGAATGTCTTCAGACATCCTCCAGCTCAGTGATAGCTCTCAAGTGGCCACCACGATGTTCAGAAAACGCTATTCTTTCTCCGGTAACCAGAGGCATTCTTGGATTCTGATCCGCATTTCTGTCCTGGCTCTCAACGCAAGTCAAATACTGGATGTCACCATGACATTTTGGTCTTTATGGAGTTGGTTATTCTGACCATGGTCTCACAGACAAGTGACTGAAAACAATTTAATTCTCATCATTATGATGGTCAAGTCAAGAAATAAATAAAACAACAAGGATTTTTAAACGAGCAAGCAGGGATTCCGATGGAGGCCCTGATGGTAGATTGTGAGTTGAAAGCTGTGGGACAAAATCCTGCTTTACATTCAACTAATTTT
>NW_009736733.1:14747-89296 GCF_000703405.1 Apaloderma vittatum | reverse complement strand
TCCCTAAGCATCTACTACTGGCCCTTCACTCTTAGCTATTCCCAGGAGAAGGAGGCACTAGACTCTTCCTGACACTAAACCCCTTTCCATGCTTGAGGATGGGAAGAGAGGAACACAGATATGAAAATCCAAATGCATGATGGTAAGACAGTGTCTCTACAGATGTTGCCAGCTACTGGGCTTAGAGGAAAGAAGACACAAGGAAGAGAATGCAGGGCTGATGGTCATTAGAGGTCATTCTTCTCCCCTCACTTCTCCCCAAATTTCCGTGGCATACTTTCCCAACCACTAATGAAATCTAATTTTAAAGTCTCTGCAGATGGAAGAGACTAGTCCTTTGTAAGACCAGCAGCTTTGGGAAAGACGACAAAAATTTCAAAAGATACCATCTGTCAGAAATCTTAAGACTGAAAGGAATCAATGTCATAAAATCTACTTTCTGTGTAACGAGACTGGTAGAAACTCATAGAATGTTACACACAGAATTAGCTCATCCTCAAAGCTGGGTTGGAACATTTTGGGGTCTTTTTCTGAAACATACCCAGTTTAATTTAAACATTCATGTGTACAAGAATAGCCTTGTAGCTTCTGCGGTATGTAGACACAGTCACAAAAGAATTGAGGCAATCTGAAGAAGCATAAAGTTCTGCTCTACCTCAACTCGTAGAGGAAAGAGACTTGATGTTGCCAGGGATCTTGCATTTGCATCTCACCTCATTCATTATTCTGGCTGGATTGAAGGGAGGAGAAAGGAAGGAAGAAGGAAGGAAGGAAGAGGAAGGAAGGAAGGAAAAAAGAAGGAAGGAAGGAAGGAAGTTAGGAGTCAAAAGGGGTTAAAAACAATCAAGGTACTATTGAAAATGGACAGTAAGTACCTTTTTAGCATTTTTTGTGTACTAAAATCAGTGTGTGACAAGGTGTTGCAAGCTTTGAAAAAGACAGTGAGTTTGTAAATTCCATTCTGGCAAGGTACATTTTTTTGTCCTTATCCTTTCAGTCATGTGGAGTCCTGACTTGATCAGCTGAGTACAATGGCATTTGTAAACCCATGACTTAAAAAAAATAATTATAGTTAGTATAGTTACTTTTCATAACCTTAGGTTAAAGAATTTGTTAACATTTCAGTGGAAAACACTCTAAAAAATTGCAGTGCGTTTTCTGGCCTGACATCTACCTGTTTCATTTACCTACAAGATGGGGATATAGAGGATGTTGTTCTGTTTTAGTAGTTGAGAGGATTACTATAATCAGATAGCCTAACACATAAAAACATCATGTAATAGTATCGTTAGTTACTCACAACATGATAAATATGGTACCAATCAGAAGGATTTTCTGAACTTTACCTTTGTGATTCCAATTAAGGGAAGGAAAAAACACAAAACACAAAAAAGAAATCTGTTGAATAATACAAATTTTCTCCAAATGATTTTTCCACATTTGGTGCCAAGATAAACACATGGTACATGTTAGTCTGTCGAGTCCACATTAATTCATCAGCTGTAGGAACTGCAGCGATTCATTTGCCAAAACCTGTTGCACTAAATCCCACTGTTTCTAAATTGTAACTGCAAACATCTTTTTAGGCTAGCAAAGGGGTTTAAGTGCAACTTACATATATAGCATTTCTAAAATTACTCTCCATGCATCTTTTAAGCCCTGGCAAGGAGTGGTATAGCCAGCCCGTCACAAGTTGGTTTTCAATTCTTCTATCTGATTGCACAAGGTTTAAAATAGTGTCACTGTCATCTGGGACACAAAAGGCAAGGATGTGCTAAACTGGTTTGCTTTACTCCTGATAGGGAGCTGTGCAAGCAGTCGAGGGACCAGATGTGCCTTGGCATTGGTGAGGTTTAAGTGCTTTCTATGGAAAAAGAGACCTCGACATAGTCTCCTAACATGCAAGTGGACTTTTTGACATTCTTTAAGCATACCTCATTTTTTTTTCAAGGGTCCTTGACGGTGTCATCCAACTCATATTTTCTGTACTAGGTAATGTTATGATGGGATCCCTCAGCATGTTGCTCTAAAACACTCCACAGGAAATTAAAGAGGAACTCACAGGCTCTCTGCAGATGCAAAAGTTTTAGCCTTTGCACATATATATTGCAAGAACTACTTGTGTCAAATACCTAGGAAAAAATGTTTGGGTTTTTTTTTGTCATTGAACAAGGACAGTTATCTATGTCTTCCCACACATCTAGTAAATCTTTAGGAGATATAGTAAACAGAAAAATATCCTATCCTGATCATTAATAACTGGACATTGAAACATTCTCCTTCTGCCCTGTAGGAGACTATGCAGAGCATCAGTTTTCTGTCACAACTGGGTATCTTGAAGAGCCAGGATACCCAAGGTAGAGCAAAAAAAAAAACATAGAAGAGCGGGAAAGGAGTGCACAGGACACTGATACCAGCTGGAGAGCAGCACAATTAGGGCACGAGAGATGGAAGACAGGAAAAAAGCAGCAGAGTCTGAGGTGGGGAGGTTTGTTGGCGCATGAGGTGGGACAGGAAGAGGGGAAGGTACAACTGCACTTCTCTGGCTACTGCAACCCCCTATTTCCAACTTAGCAGCTGCTGCCTGCACACTGGCACCAGTACTGCACTCTGGCATGCCCCTATATGCACACTGGCACCAGGACCCAGCAGTGCTTTTCCTCATCAGCCATTGCTGGGGGAGGTGGAGAAAAAGAGGTGTGAGAATCCCTGCCAATAAAGATTACTGTCTAGTTTGGAGATTTTTTTGGTAGGAGAAGGGAAGCTGACGCGTGTAACTTGTTATAATTGCCACAGCACAAATCATTACAATTTCGCTCATTAAACTAGACTTTAAAATTATCAAACGTGCCAAGATTTTTTCCAAACAAGCTCTCTTCTTTTAAACCAAAGGAGTTATTTACTAATGTGTTGAAGAGATGTGTGGCTTGATCTATAGGCTAACTGCAAGTTTCTTCAGGGTGTTTTGGACAACCATTAATGCTTCAAATTGCAGAGTGCAATAAAGGACACAGGAAAGGAAGTGGTTGAGGGACTCCATTGATTCCATTGTTTTAGGTCATTACAGCAAGTGGGATGGATGAGAAGAAATAAGGAACCTGCAGTGCCCCTAAGGAAGATTATTCTTATTCAGGATATTCAGCCAACACACTTCAACATTTCCTAGTCTTAACCTTTCCTCTCTCTCCCCTTCACTCTGGAAATTAGTTATCAGTTGGGACTATTCTAACAAATATGCATATAAAGACTACTGCAACACAGTACTTTAATAAAGTTATTTTTGATATCTTTCAAATATTATTTTACCTTTGAGTAATGCACTGAAATTATTAACAAGCATTTTTAAACCATTTCTGCATGTAATTAATTTCCTCAGATTCCTTCTGAATAACAGATTATATTGACTCTATGTTTTCCCCTGGAGGTCTTTGGTCTCCCACTATTAAAAACATAAGTAGGAGAGCCTTGGTAGTTTCAAAGACTGATATTAGTATTGCACGGTCTATTACCTGTAGCATTTTTTCCCTAGACTTTTGAGATAAAGGTGATCTAAATTATCTCACGTATCTTGCAACTCAGGAAAGGAGCCTGCAACAGACTACATTTTTCCTCAGTTCACCATTATGACTGTAAAATTAGGGCAAGAGAACCGTATTAAACATCTCTTGTGTCCAATGAAGAGGCAATAAGAAATAAATGGTCCTCGTCTCCTTACATCTCCTAGTTTCAGTAGAAATCAATGAGATGTGTACAGTAACAGACATGTTCTCAGGCACTTCTGCATAATGTGTGTCAGATGTTGTCTCTGTCAAGAGCATGAATAGGTCTTTGCACTTCATCCATTTATATGTGGTCAGGTGGCACATATTCATGCGTATATTTGTGACATAGATACTTGTTCCTGAAAAATCACCACTACTTTCTGGAGAGTAAGATCAGACTTCACTTACCGGAGCTGGCATTCTGCAAGCAGCTTTGATCCCTGAAAAGCTCAGTGGGTCTTGGGGAAGCTTCTCTCCCTTCACCAAAACAATTGTTTCTCATAGGCAACTTTTGTGCCTGAAGCAGCAGAAAGATCCCTCTAATGATGCATGATAATTTGCAGGAAATTAATCACAAGAATAAAAAACTTGATCACTCATGGGCTCCTGAACAGAGTAGAACATGCTCAAGAAAGAAAAGGTTTTCTGTCTACTTTTTTGTTTCTCTTTATAGCTATCACTGTTTGGAAAAAAAACATCTCCCTGAATCCTTCCTTTCAATCCAACTCATCTATGTATAGTCTACATACAGCAGGAGTTTGAGACTGTATCTGCTGACTAAGGAATTCCTTCAACATGTTTGTTTTCATTCATGTTGGGTGGTCTTCTCAGATCAAACAACTTTTAGATAAATCACAACCAAAAGTGAAAATATCCTTCAAGAAGATATTTTATCCTCTATTTCCTAACGTGTCTTTTGAAAACATCCTTCAAGAGGATATTTTACCCTCTATTTCCAGATGATACAGATAATACAGATGATACAGATACAGACATAAGTGGTACAGTGTTAGAGAATTTTAAAAGCCACAGAAAAATGGTGCCACAGAAAATGGTCCCCAGAGGGACCCTGACAGGCTTGAGAAATGGGCTAGTGCAAAATGCATGAGGTTCAACAAGTTAAAATGCAAGGTCCTGCACCTGGGTCAGGCCAATCCCAGGCACAAATACAAACTGGGCACAAAGTGGGTTGAAAGTAGCCCTGAAGAGAAGGACTTGGGGGTGTTGATAGATGAGAAGCTCAACATGAGCCAGCAGTGCGCTCATGCAGCCCAGAAGGCCAACCGCATCCTGGGATGTATCAAGAGGAGTGTGGCCAGCAGATCAAGAAAGGTGATTCTCCCCCTTTACTGTGCTCTTGTGAGGCCTCACCTCGAATACTGCGTCCAGTTCTGGTGTCCCCACCATAAGAGGGACATAGATCTGTTGGAACGAGTCCAGTGGAGGGCCAAAAAGATGATCCAGGGGCTGGAGCACCTCTGCTACGAGGACAGGCTGAGGGAACTGGGGTTGTTCAGCCTGGAGAAGAGAAGACTCTGGGGGCACCTTATAACTGCCTTCCAAAAGCTGAAGGGAACTTACAGGAAGGCTGGGCAGGGAATTTTTACAAGAGTGTCCAGAAATAGGACAAGGAGAAATGGATTTAAATTGAAGGAGAATAGATTTAGATTGGATCTTAGGAAGAAATTCTTCAGTATGAGGGTGGCAAGACTCTGGAATAGATTGCCCAGAGAGATTGTGTACATCCCCTCCCTGGAGATGTTCAAGGCCAGGCTGGATGAGGCCCTGCCCATGGCAAGGGACATTTGATTAGATGAGCTCTAAGGTCCCTTTCAGCCTAAGACCTTCTATGAATCTATGATTCTGTGATTCTGTGAAATGCAGATGGGAAAGATGTGCTGAGAACGGAGAGGGATAAAAGCACTACATGGAATTCCAGCTAATAAGAGAGACTCTTCCTTCAGTGCATCTCCAATTTTGGATTGCATACCGACACAGAGGGTAAGATCCTGGCTACATCTCAGTCGATGGCATGACTCCCATTAACGTCAATGGGGTCATGATTTCATCTGCAATGCACGAAAAGAGCCTGCCAGCTCCTCTGTGCTCCTGGGGAGAAGAGAGGGGCTGCACCACATTTTACCTACTGCCTCTAAGTGACACTCAGTTCAGACATAGAAGATCGGTCCAACCTTCAATACTTTTGTCAGGACACTGCATTTGGTTTTGATTCATGTGGAAGTCTGTGCTGTTATACAGAGTTTCCAAAGCCTGTATGTGTCACTGGCTAACCACAAAAGAAGCGACTTCCAGCACTCCCTATGACATTTAGAAGGAGAGTCAGGCCAGCTCTGCATGGGTTTCAAAATCCCAGTCTTCATATAAAAGTTGTTTTGGGGGAAGGAGAGGAACACTTAAGTGCTGCAAGCACAACCAGTTTCTCAATAAGTTGTTCCGCTCCCTTCATTTGGCCAAGACAGAAAACTGTTAAATTACTATCTCCACCACAGGCACACAAAAACTCCACTGGTTCAGAGAAAACAGCAAACCATGCCTACACTTTAGAGATTAAACCAAACTTTTTGTCCTGTGTCTAAATAGAATATGATTTTATTTCATAGCCCCTTTTTTACACTTTTACGTTTTCCTCCTGGAACTTACACCTCACTGTGAATTGAGCAGTCTGCTCCTGTATAAGGCCAAGTGTGCTTAATGACTTATGGTTTCTCTTCAGTGTTGATAACATTTGTCCTATTTCATCTTTGGGATGATAAAATTTGATTCAGGGACCAGAGGCTCTTCCTGAGGTTGTAAGGAACCAGTAATGTTCGGGGCGGTCTCAGAGAAAGAGACCATCTGGGCTTGGGGACAAAGCTTAGGGGTGAGACCTTGCCCTGGGCACCCCTGGGGCTCCCCAGTGATTCTTGCAGCACATGCAGCAGTAAGGATGCTGACCTGGGCTCAGCAGCAACACATGTAGAATGGGCATAGGGCCATATTCCACTGAGTAACACAAGGACAAAGTATCTGGTGGCTCTCTGCACAGATGAGACTTGGATTGAAATGCAGTCATTAATCTCCTTCCTTTGGAAGGGTGGAGTTGCAGAAATACGTTTTAACAACCCCTGACAGAGAAATTCTTCACAGATCTACAGGTTTTCCTCCTCTTTAAACCATTCTTTCTAGTCCAAAATGTCTCAAAATCATATTGCAAACTTTTACACCTAGCAGTCAGATATAACCTTATGTGGGATCATGTGCTCAGCTCCAGGAGAGCCTGCCATTGTAATGCCTTTCAGTTGACCTTAAATGTTTCCTACTTATCACTTCTGCAATATCCTTCTAACTTTCTGTTTACAAGCAGGCATCCATTTTTACATGTAGCATTTGGAATACGCTGTATCTTAACTAACAGTATTTAATAAAGCTTGAAAGAATAATAGAAATGCTGTACCTTTATGCCATGGTTTCTGCATATGATTACAGCAAAGAATCTCAGAAAAGTAGCTTTGAAAAGTTTGTCTTATGCTGTTTGCAGAACATAAAAAAAAATAAAATCATGGTTAATCAAGTATAACATTTTTTTTAGATGATACTAGGTGAAGAAAGCAACATATACTTTTTAAGAGGTCTGACCTAGGACTAGCATTTAGCTAGTATTTGGCTGTTATGTTGTCCTGTATGGCTGGGATAGAGTTAATTTTCTTCCTAATAGCTGGTGCAGTGCTGTGGTTTAGATTTAAGGTGAGAATAATGTTGATAACACACCAATGTTTCAGTTGTTGCTAGGTAGCACTTATCCTAAGCTAAGGATTTTTCAGTTTCTCATGTTCTGCCAGTGAGCAGGAGCACAAGAAGCTGGGAGGGCATGGCCAGGGCAGCTGACCCAAGTAAGCCAAAGCCATATTCCATACCACAAAACACCAGGCTCCGCATATGAATTGAGGGGAGTTGGCTGGGAGGGGTGGATCACTGCTTGGGCATCAGTCAGTGAGTGATGAGCAATTGCATTGTGAAATCACTTGTCTTTTCTTGGGCTTTATTTCTCCCTGTTTTTTATATTGCTTTTCATTATTATTATTGATGTTATTATTATTACTATTATTATATTTCATTTTAGTTATTAAGCTGTTCTTATGTCAACCAATGAGTTTTACCTTTTTTTTTTGATTCTTCTCCCCGTCCCCCCGGGAAAAGGGAGGAATGAGCAAGCAACTGCATGACACTTAGTTGCTGGCTGGGGTTAAACCAGAAGGGAGTATTGCAGCTAGTAACAACTTCTGATTTAGGGCTTCTTATGATTGATTGTGTTTTTCCCTTCCATGGGTGATGACTGAAGGCTGTCCACTCTTGCCTTATGAAAGAGCAGGAGAAGGAACAGACATGGGTAGGTAGCTGGAAATACAGTCTGAAAGATTCGGGCTTGTTGCTGCCATTGGGAAGGACGGAAGTAGGAAATGATGGTTTGGGGGTGTTGTTCTGCGTTTATCTGTTGAGGCTTTGGTTCTCTGTTTGTTTATTTTGTAAGAGAAGTAGAAATCTCCAGAGCTGGGATCTCATGCAATTCTCCACCACCTAAAGGGTTGGCATGAGAATGGAGCCGTAGCTCAACACACATTCAGAGCTGGGATCAACTGTTCCTTTCCTTCTTGCCCTAACCACCACTGTTAGCCATCTCTAGTTGGTAAATATTTTATGAGGAAAGAAGCACAATGTGAGGGTTGAAGGCTCAGACATGGGTCCAAGCACCTCACCCTGAACAACATTCATTGCTCCCGGAAGAGAACTGGGCAAAAGGAAAGGGACTCTCAACTGCTGGGTTCTCTGCCAGCAGCGGGGATGACTGACAGGTGCTCTCCAGGAGAATCATAGAATGTTTTGAGTTGGAAGGGACCTTAAAGATTATCTAGTTCCAAGACCCCACCATGGTCAGAGACATCTCCCATTAGACCACGTTACTCAAAGCCTCATGCAACCTGGTCTTCAACACTTCCAGGGATGAACAGGTCCTCGGAGGAGCTCAAAGAGGAGGTCCAGCCTGATGCACATTGGGTGTACGTACACCGTATTATGGTCTCTCTCTGCCCACAGACAGGGCATGGTTCCTATGAAAAGGTATGTTCTCACTGCTCCATGAAGCAGTTTTCAGCTGAGGGGTAAGTAGGGTCTGGCTCACCTGGGCTCTTCTTCACCTGTGAGTGGTAAGAAATCTCAAAACAAGGAGAGGGCATGGTGCAAGATATTTCTGTGAGCAAGATGGAGCAGGTTTGAGCTGCAGCTTTTGCCAGGTACATGGGTTGTATGGCATTCATGATCACTGCTGCAACTAGGAAAGAGAGGATGTCATCATTTTAGTAGCAACCAGAATGTTATGACAAGAAGGCAGCTCCTAAGGGGGAGGTAGCAAGTCCATCTACGCCAGTGCATAGACAAAGCAGGAAGATGATCATGGGTATTTTGGCTTCCTTGGCCCAGGAAACTTTGCTTCCCCCTGTGCCCTGAGGGGATACTATTTTGCTTAACCCTAGAGTCCTAGTCTATCTATGATTTACTTCATTTTCCTCACCTAGAAACATTGAAATAGGCCAAGAAATGTCTCAGGACTCCTTCACACAATGAAAACGACATGGATGCTTTGAGAAAAAAAGTTGAGTAAATTTCTTTAAAAACAAAGATATAAAATGCCAAAATCCTTGCTTCAATCAAAAAATGATCATGTGTGCTCATCAGTTAGTCATTATAAACTAAAAAGAGATTGGATTTACTCTGTCTAGATTAAATATCTGCAACCTTTCAAACTCAGCTGATTAGCACAGCCCACGTGGCCTGTAACAGACTTAGAAGCCTTTCAAGGAAAGGATCAATGTACAAATGCATAGTATCATATGGCGTGCTGAAGGATTTACCACTATTCTCAGTGTGCCCTTCTCAAAGGCAAGTCTCCTTGTTTAAAATATATAGAGGCTTACTGGTTGAATTATAGGAACAGGTACTGGTTTGAGTTAAGATACATTTGGTACAGTACAATTCCATTCATTTTTGTTAAATATATCTGTCTGGAAAAATATACTGATAGAAGGTGATGTTGTATACATTGCTTTAATAAGTGTAGGTGTTAAAAATATTTTCACAGGTGTATGTTGTTATATACCTGCCCTGGGAAGATGAAAATGAGTAAGATCAGTTTTACCTGAATGAACTAAATTATCTATAACTAGAACAGTTATATTTGGAATTATTATTGGTATAAATTCAGCACATTACTGAGAGGAGAAAACAAATATTACAGTTCAATCAGATATAGTCTGTAAATCAGACTGGAGATTTGTTCCCTGAACTGCGACTTATGAATCTCTTCTAATTAGATTCAAATGGCTTCAGGAAAGGACGAGGGAAAACAACGTCAAGTCTAGAACATGAGTTCTCAACACAAAACATCGGTATGTTTTACTGAACATTATTGTAGGAGCACATGAATAACATTAAATTACTTCAATTTTTCCAATTTTTATATCTGTTACTTGCCAAAAATTTCTATGGATCAATTATCTGCTAGGTCGTTGTTTTATAAATGCCTGTCCTTCTATTTCAGCAAATACACTTGCAAATACAGAGGTGACTGATCCCCATTCAAAATGTGTAACAGTAAATTCATGGTCATATATCATGTGTTTCTATTTCACTTTTTTTATCATCAACACTTTTAGTAACAAAAGGGCCCTGGATAAACTGGAACAGGATAATATTAAAATTTGCATTAATCAGTAACGACTATTTTCAAAATAGTAAAATGTTCTACTGCATATGGTTGTTGTGTATTGAAACTGATTTAGGAAAATTACTAAAATGAGCATATTCAGACATGATTTTGGCTTTTATTTGTTAATTTCTAGTATGATCTTTGTGAAAGATGCCAGGTTTTTTATCATTTTCAATGACAACACTTTTTCTTCACGAGAACCTGAGCTGAGACCACCAGCTCCTTTCACGCACTAAACCACGAAGAAATGAGCCTGTATTTCACTCACAGTCCTATGCATTTCTAATGTTTTCTAAGAAAGAGTAACCCGAAAGCTATTGAAATTAGTCAGGACAAACACAAATAACATCAGAGTTCATTTTTTCACAACTAAATGTTTGTGGTAGGAAAATTATGGGTGGAAAAAAGAAGCAGATAAGCTTTTCTGTATGGTGTAGAGAAGGAATGCTGCAGGAACTGCTTTCTTTAAATTGTTCTTTCACTGCATATTTCTGAGATAAATATTTAGTAAAATGAAGTCTATTTTGCAAAATCTGGAAGCTTCTTTTTGAAATCAGCTGTGAATTTTGTTCTGGCTTCTTGACAGAGGCAGAATTATATTCTCTTCTGCAAGACAGGAATTTTACTGCCTTCAACTGTCAAACCTCCAAAATAATAGATAAGTTCCTTGTTAATGCTTTGAAAACACATCTTTGATTATCAGGCAGAGTAATCTTGCCAAATAATAACGCTTTGCTACTAGAAAGATATAAACGATTGCAGACCAAGTCCAGTGGATGTGTATTTTACATGTATGGTTAAAATATATGCTATGCAAGCATATATTCCCAAGGAAATCTTTTGTTTCTCTCAAAGAAGATATTTACTTGAATCTCTATGGTTTTAAAATCAGGCATGCTATCTCTTTACGGTGGATTAATACACTCTGTGTTCCTGGTCAAAAATGAGACATTAGAGCCTAAAATTCAAATCAGGCAAGAAAGAGGTGCCTTGATCCATGCAGCTAGTCCACAGCACCCTCTTCCCCAGCCAGGTCTGCAGAGGTATGAGAAGCTCCAGCCAGGGCTGTGTCTTGGCAGAGCTTGTCAGGGTTGGAACCCAATTGCCCCATCTCGCTTAGGACTCACAAGCAAAGATGTTACACATCAAAGCTGGACCTAGAGGAAAATGGTCCTTCTCCATTGGGTGTGCTTACCAGCACTGTGAGATTCTGCTTCAAGTCTCCCTGTCAAGGCCTCATGCACACCTTAAGAAAGAGTTGTAATACTCTCACAACTGAGATGTATAATGCTGTGACCAGAAAGGTCTCCTATTCAAAGGTTGCTATACTTTCATGGAAAGTATTTAGCTTAAAGGTATGATGTCCTAGCAAAGTGCCCTGACCACTGGAATGTCGTCTTAAAGGTGGTAGCAACATCAGGTATCCCCTCTTCAAGTGAGAGAAGTCTCCACCTCCAAACAGTTGAGTCTACAGGAATAGCTACCTCTTGGAGACTCCACCACTGAAGGTTTTCAAGATGCAGCTAGGCAGGCTGCTACATAATCTTATCTAGGCTTCCTTTTCCACAAAAGGTGGAACTAGAGGATCTTTTGAAGTCCTTTCCAAGGTGGGCTATTCTATGATTCTGTGAACTGTCCCACTTCCACTAGATGCCTGACTCGGGATTGCAAATCATTACCTATGTACATCAAAGAGTCATCATCATCATGATGGCTAGGCTTCGCGAACAAAGATATGGGAACGGCTCTACCCACATTTGCTACAAGTGCGCTGATGGCTAAAAAGGCCGATGTGGGACAGGCAGGTCTGGTTGCAAAAGGCACAGCGGAAAGTGTCCTTAGGCGGCATTGGCGAGGCACGGTTCTTTCTGTGTTGTCTTTTCTCCTCGAAACTAATCCTACGTGCGTTCTTAAAGGAGGCAGCAGCGTTATGAATGTTGTGTCTCCACGTCTCCCGAATGGAGGCCAGAGTGGACCACTGATGGTAGTCAATATGGCCAAAACTGAGGCACTGTTTCAGAGAGTCCTTGTATCTCCTCTGTGGGGCTCCTCTGTTGCCGCAGCCAGTGGCGAGTTCACCACAGAGCACAACCTTAGGGAGGCGGTGATCCTCCATCCTGGAGACGTGCCTTGCCCAGCACAGCTGCGACCTCAGCAGCATGGCCTCAATACTGGTGACCCCGCCCGTTCAAGGACAGTAACATTAGTCATGTAGTCAGTCCAGTGGATGTTTAGGATTGCACAGAGGCAGCGCTGATGGAAGCGTTAAAGGAGTCGCAGATGGTGGCGGTAGATGACCCATGATTCAGACCCATATAAAAGAGTACACCTCTATCAGTGAGTTTAAGTGGTTTGCTGATGGCCATAAATCTCGTTGCTACACATATCCAGGGGGTGAAACGCAATTCTGTCTGACCTGCAGTCAAACTTCCAAGCCTTCAATGTGTTGCTGCTGGTGAGGGACAACCTGCTGTGTCCATGTGCACAAGTAAGTGACAATAAGACATACACTTACTTTTTAATAACCTAAGCCTCTTATCATTAGCTGACATTCTTTCGATGTATTTTTTGTCACTCTGTCCCTAGTCCCTCATCTGCAGGTCTTTCTCTCTGCTTCAACATGCAGGTTCCTACACCTAGCTGCATTAAAATACGGTGTTCAAATTAAGCCACGGGAGCCACACGACTCTGTAGAAAAACCTACACCTACAACCTTTAGCCAAACACAATATTTCATCAGAAATTACATGTTTTTAAATGACCAGAGAGATTTGTGGAGAAGAGGAGGGGGGGTTGTCCACAGGACTGGGTGGAATTGCTGCTGTTTACTGTTATTCATGCTCTTACTATCCTTCCAGTTTTTACTGGAAGGATCCTAGCCCGGCTTAGTTAGCAAGACAAGCACACTAACTAGTCTATAGCTGTGGAGAAGATAGCAGATACTTCTTTGGCAAGTTGGCACAAAAGCTTTGACTCTTCAGGTAAGACCATCTAAAAGGCAAACATTTTCTTGACCACTTAGCTGAGCTCAGGCCAGACTTTCACGAGATTTTTTCATGTGCTCAGAATATCAGTTACATTACAAATGAAGAAGTGTTTATAACTTGAATGCCTAAGGCTGGACCTGATTTAAATGAAATTTGAATTGAAATGAAAACCATTGAGAGTTCTGATTTCAGCTGATAAAATTGGGCTTTGACTTTAAAGTTCCATCTTAGATATCGAAGTGCAAATATGGGTTCAGGGTGACTCTTAACGGCTGATCTCATATAGCCATCTAAAAAGCCAGTTCCCCAGAGAGAACGACACAGCATACTAAGAAGGGAGGAATTGCTCAAGACTTTCAGAATAAAACCTTGGAAACATCAACCAAGTGCAAATTCATTCCAGGTCCTGAACTCCCGGAATCTAAGAGCAGACAAAAATGAGCATAACATTTCTGAGGTGAGCCCTCTGTTAAACACTTCTCAGACTTTTCTCCACTGGAAAATGTCTGCAGTAAGCAGAAGCAAATGGAGAAAAGCAAATGCAATTTGACCATCCAAGTCCTTTAGGCATCTCTGGATTTCCCTACTGCGATGAAAACAATTTTCATATCAAATAAGGTGTAGAAAATAAATACAACGTATGTTTGTATGTGTAAAATGTAATGAAGTGGTCCAATGCTAATTACATTTCTTCCCTTTTCCTGGTTGCATTTTATTCTGGTTAAAGGAAACACAGACTAGGCGTGCTATGATATGTAGACTTTCACTAAATAAAATATATCAAAGTAAAATATAATAGGGGTTTTGCATAAGCATGATGGGTTTCTAAATAAAATATTAACAGACAGATCATTATATCATATCAAGAGATAATTTTAAGAAAAGAAGCAACAAGCAGCTTTTGATAAAGATGCAAGTGTCAACTTGCAAAGCCAAGACTTTGAAGAAAAAATTAAACAGAGGCCTCTCCAGTGCAGGCAGTGGCTAGAGAACTTTAACCTTTTATGTATGGCTATAGTCATTCTGTATCATCAGGTTATATAAAATCACTTGCAATATCCAGGAATAGTAACTCAGATCTCACAGTCTTCCTGCTCTCTATTTTGTTTGACTACCCATAAAATCTGAATATTTTGAACTTTATGGCAGTAAGTGAAACCAGATGATTATTTATTAACAACATCCAGCTGGGGAGCACTTTGATGGCAGAAAGCAAACCTTTTTCAATATACACATGGCCAGATTCTTTTCATATTAATTGAGATTGACTGCTCTTCTCTAAGACTCCCCTACAGCACGACTGTACTTGGCTTTGGTGAGGCCGCACCTTGAGTACTGCGTCTGATTTTGGGCCCCTCACTACAAGAGGGACATCGAGGTGCGGGAGAGGGTACAGAGGCGGGCTGCCAAGCTGGTAAAGGGCTTAGAACATAAGTCTTGTGAGGAATGGCTGAGGGATCTGGGGCTATTTAGCCTGGAGAAGAGGAGATTGAGAGGAGACATCATCACTCTCTACAGGTACCTGAAGAAAGGTTGTAGAGAGGGGGCGGGGCTGGTCTATTCTCCCTAGTGACAGCGATAGGCCGAGGCTTAATGGATTTAAATTGTGCCAAGGGAGGTTCAGGTTAGATATTAGGAAGAATTTCTGTACTGAAAACGTTGTCAGCCATTGGAACAGGCTGCCCAGGGAGGTGGTTGATTCACCGTCCCTGAAGGTGTTTAAGAGACAAGTGGATGTTGCTTTGGGTAAAATCGTTTAGTGAGTTGATAGGGCTGGGACAAAGGCTGGACTTGATGATCTTCTACATCTCTAGGATTCTATGATTCTATGACAGTAAAACACATTTTTTATTTAACAGCTCAACATGTCAACATGTCTCTAAGCACACTTCAGAAAATTCACAAGATACTCGGCAGTTCTCATCTAAGTCACGCAAGTCCAACAACCCTAAAACAACAACCTTTTGGTGTTGGGGTGTGTGAAGAGAAATGCTGAGGCACAAATCCATTCCTCCATGAGTCTGCATCACTGGAGACATGCAGAAACCCCAAATGTTGCCTGCTGCTCTATTTTGTGAGGTGCCATCCAGCTGTCATCCTCCTAAGGGCTGCAGACAGGTTGGGCACCTACTTGCAACTCTTGATAATGCCATAGCCTCCATATTCCACTACTAAATGTACTGTGGGAATAGTTACTGAATTTTGATGGATGTTAAAATACATGCAAACAGATCCCCGTTTTTATGTCAGGATGAATTCTATCCCCAGTTTGCTGACGGTGGTTTAGTTTCCTCCCAGAATGAGAAATGGTTTGTGCTCAATGTGAAGGAAGGTAGATTTATTTTTCTTCATTGGAGTCTATTGCTATGATGGCAGTAGTGAATCAATTGTTCTCTAGACCTTTCTCTGGCGTTCAGACCAACCAACAAACCTACCTACCCCAATTCAGTAAACAGAAATCCTCCCTGTTAATGCACAACTTATAGTATAAATATATCCAGTGGGAGGTGGATTGAATCATTTAATTGAAAATGTATTATAAGAACCTTACTAACACCCTAGATTTCAAACAAGATAGAATTTAGCCAAACAGAGCTTATTCAGTTTCAGCTATGACCATAGTTGCCTTTCTGTGAGATGGTTCAAAGTCTTGATTGCAACTGCTCTGCAGACCTGCCGACTGGTAATTGCAAACAGGTAAAAAACCTTTTCTTCAGCTTGCACACAGCTACTAAGTTCAATTAGGGAAACAAATATCCTTTTAGATTCAGTAACTGCTCTCTGAATTCATTACTGCTGACTTCTTTGCAGTTAGACCTTAGAGGCAGATTTGCCTGATGAAATTTCTTTATTTCATCTGTATGACACGACACACATCCCATGACACAGATGGTTTCCAGTCACTGCATTTTTTAACAGACATGCATACACCAAACCCAAATTTCAGTTCCTCAGCCTTCCTGCCCCACAGACACAAGACTACTGTCCTAGTGGACAGTAAGTTGTCCATGGGAAAACAAAGTGTCCTCGTGGCCAAGAGGGCCAATGGGATCCTGGGGTGCATTAAGAAAAGTGTGTCCAGCAGGGCTAGGGAGGTTCTCCTCTCCCTCTACTCTGTCCTGGTGAGACCATACCTGGAATACTGTGTCCAGTTTTGGGTTCCCCAATTCAAGAGAGATAGGGACCTACTGGAAAGAGCCCAACAGAGAGCTGCGAGGATAATTAAGGGACTTGAACATCTCTCCTATGAAGAGAGACTGAGAGAGCTGGGGCTGTTTAGCCTTGAAAGGGGACGGCTGAGAAGGGACCTTATTAACATATATAAATGTCTGAAGGGTGGGCATCAAGAGGAAGGGGACAATCTCTTTTCAGCGGTGCCCAGCAATAGAACAAGAAATAACAGGTTTAAGTTAGAACATAGAAAGGTCCACCTCAACATGAGGAGAAACTTCTTTACTGTGAGGGTGACAGAGCACTGGCACAGGCTGCCCAGAGAGGTTGTGGAGTCTCCTCTGGAGACTTTCAAAACCCGCCTGGATGCGTTTCTGTGTGGCTGCTCTAGGGGATCCTGCTCTGGCAGGGGGGTTGGGCTACATGATCTCTAGAGGTCCCTTCCAACCCCTAACATTCTATGACATCCCTAGGGAGGCCCCATCTCTAGAGACATTCAAGGTCAAGTTGGATGGGGCTCTGAGCAACCTGATCTAGTTAAAGATGTCATCTAGTCCAATCCCCCTGCAGTAAGCAAGGGAGTTTGACCTTTAAAAGTCCCTTCCAACTCAACACAGTCTACGATTCCATGATTCTATACTATTGCCAGAACACAGATCCTCTTCAACTAAAGAAAAAACAACCTCCACACTTAGAAATTAACTACAAATGTTCAGGATAGCAAAACAAGCCAAAATGTTCTTTCCTAATTTATATTCTATATTTAAAAAATGTACTGAACATTTGCAGTCGATTTGTAATATTATGACTTCCTTTACTGTATAGTTCTAATTTGTTTGTCTTACAGTTAACAATTGTTGTCTCCTGCTGCTTATTCTTTTATCCAGATTCAGAACAGACCTTGAAGATTCCCTCACTGTTTTAAGATAGAGTTTATTATGATAACTGCCCTGGATATGCTCTACTAGATGTTGATCTGTTTAATGGAGAGATCAAGATTTGGCAAAATAAATGAGATAATTCCTGTCTTTGTTTAAAGGGATCTAACCCTCAAAGCACATTCCTATTACAAGTACACGCATTTACACACTTTTATGCTCAACCTCAGTGTAATTGTGTGGAGGAGCGCAGCCTTTCAGTCAGATAATGAATGTAACACATGATAGAGCACTGTAGTACAATGTTTATTCTGGCATGAGCCTAGGATGACTGCACTCATTAAGGGTGAAGCTATATTATTAAAGGACACACTCCCAAATTAAGTAGAAGAAACCTAAATCGGTAATCTAATTCTGTAGAGATGCTAAAGTTAAGTTAACGGTTAGCAATTATCATAGAATCACCCCCCACGCCGTGTGCAGGGACACCTCCCACTAGACAAGGTTGTGCAAAACCCCCAGCCAGCCTGGCCTTGAACACTTCCACAAAGTGGGCTTCCACAACTTCACTAGGCAAATTGTTCCAGTGTCTCATCGCCCTCAAAAAAAAGAATTTCTTCCTAATATCTAATCTAAATCTGCCCTCTTTATGTTTAATACTGTTACCCCTCGGTTTATCACTCCATTCCTTGATAAAGAATTCCTCCTCAGCTTTCCTGTAGGTGCCCTTGAAGTGCTAGAAGGCCACTATAAGATCTCCCTGGAACCTTTTCTTCTCCAAGCTGAACAGACCCAACTCCCTCAGCCTGTCCTCAAAGGGTAGGCACTCCAATCCCTTGATGATCTTCATGGCCCTTCTTTGGACACACTCCAACAGGTACAGGTCCTTTTTATGTTGGGGGGCCTAGAGCTGAACTCAGCACTGCAGGTGTGGTCTTATGATAGCAGAGTAGAGGGTCAGAATCACCTCGCTTGACCTGCTGGCCGTGCTTCTCTTGATGTGGTCCAGGATATGGTTGGCTTTCTGGGCTGCAAATTCACATTGCTGGGTCATGTTGATCTTCTTGTCAACCAACATCCCCAAGTCCTTCACCTAAAGGATGGGCTCAATAAATTCTCCTCCCAGCCTGTAATTGTGGTTGGAATTTCCCTGATCTTTGTGCAGACCCTTCTTATTCATTTTTATATGTAGATCTGCAAAGCTGTAGATATCCCTATAGTACATACTCCTTGCTTAGTAGTTGATACCGAGACACACAAACTACCGAAGACTAGAAATATGTGAAAATCCCAACTGATTTCATCAAGGATCCTCAGAAGATACAAGAGTTCTCCCACATAAATCTGATTAGTAGCTCTGCCCTTTATCCTGTAAAGACCT
Source organism: Apaloderma vittatum (assembly GCF_000703405.1). Classification (NCBI taxonomy): domain Eukaryota; kingdom Metazoa; phylum Chordata; class Aves; order Trogoniformes; family Trogonidae; genus Apaloderma; species Apaloderma vittatum. Next base: position 70,577 of record NW_009736733.1, on the reverse strand, counting down.
TTTGTACCTTTGCAGATGAAAAATATTTGCTGTGGGCCATCATCAGTAAGGTTCCTGGGAGAAAAAGAAAACTATTCAGGCATTCCTCATGGCTGAGAGGAAACAAAACCAAAAATCTTACTGAACAAACTAAACTTTCTTAAGGACGCCTTTTCTCTATAGCTATTTCTACTGGGAAGTGATTTCTGACTCTCTCCTGAGATCAAAGAAGATCTAAAGGAGAATTTAAAAGCAATTTATTTTTTGAAAAAACTTGCAGTAAGGAGTACTCCTTCAAGTCTATCTGATGATAGTAGAGATGGTTTTCCTGTCTTTCTTAGATGTTCTATGATGGGCTGAGAGGTGACAATCTTACCTCACACTCCACTCCTGGGCACTGAACAGATATTACTTCACTATCATAAAACAGCTCCTAAGAAAGCTAATGTTCTGAAACTTGATTTCCAGTACCCAGGCTCCTGAATACATTCATGGCAGCCTGAAAAGAAACATAAATTCCACCATCTGACAGTTTCATTGGCATAGTTTATTTTTTTCCATATATTTCACTGTATAAATCTACTTATAGCCAGGTTTTTGTATCACTCATTGATTAATGAATATTCATTAGCAGGAGGCTTCAGGAAAGTACATGGAGTCCACCAAATCAGGTGAACAGGCCTAGCAAAGAACTGGGAAGCTCCAAAGGCAAAAAAGACAAACATTTTTGCAACATTGAAAAAAGTAAAGGTAAAGTGAAGAAAATTCTGAATTCAGAAAATTCTGGCAGTTCTGAAAATCACCATGGTGGGGTTTTTTGCTTACCAGTCACTTTTCAAAGTTCACTACTTCCTAATGGGGTATTTTTGGAGCAATCCTGAGCTCTCTTTTCTCCTGGAGCTACAAGAAGGTTGAAGCACATTTCTGGAGCATTCGGCACTGGTGCTGAGTGTCTCAGACACACCGGTGGAAATTGATGACCCATAAAACCTCTCCATTCTTTTAATGAATCACAGCTCTGCTCTATTTTACTTCTAAATTTTTGAAATATTACATAAATCTCTTTTATGTCACCATGAACTTCTGATTTCTTTGTTCCTTCTCATCACTGGAGATCAGGAAGGCATTTCTGTTTTAAAAATCTCAGTGAGGCCTCTTGATACTTTTTGACATCACTGTTAACCATAGGAACATAGACTATTTATTTTCAATCTGGGAATATCTTAAGGTAGCAAATGATAGCCTTGCTCTCATTCCTGAATTTAAGTATTCTTACCATCATATGCCAATAACAAACCTAAAGGTGGGGCTTACTGACACTTTTACCCAGAAGCAACATCTCTGTTAAATCTGCCACATCTGACATATGAGACATTACGAATCCTCCATATGCTGCAATTCTTCTCCATGTTATAAGTGCTATGTGTCTGCAGTATCTAAAAACAGTGAAAGCAGGAACTTAGCAGATATGGTTCTAGAGATTGCTCATGAAAATGGAAAGGTAGAATTGCAGAATCAAAAGATACAAGAAATGAGGTCCAGAGGTCATCCGATCCAATCTCGTGCTCAAAGTAGGTCCAACTTCAAAGTTAGAGAAGGTTGCTCAGCGCCATCTTTGGCCAAGTTTTGAATATCTACAAAGGTAGAGGAGGTTCCACAGTTTCTGTGGGTAACCTGTCTGCACCTCCAGCAAGCTTCAGAGTCACACAGGAATTTAGTTTAAATTTTGACTTTAAAAAATCAAATAAGCAAGCATGTGTATAGGTTGTAAAGATTTACACATCCAAAAATCTGCAATTCAAACATAGTAAGTGTAGTGGCTAATTTATTTATTTTTTAATAAGGAAACAAATAATTTCGAAGAAAACAGAAAAAATATACACATCTACTAGTAGTAGTATAATATATCTAGAAAGTGAAGCTAAAGATACATTTTCAAAGAATAATAATAAACTGGAATTCTCTACCAAAGGGCCTCTGTCACTTGCAAAGTTTGGCTAAAACAGAAACAGTTCTGTGCTCTGTGTTATGATGAAAATTCAATTAGAAGATCACAATGGTCATTTCTGCCCATTTCCAATCTATAACTCTGTGCTACCAAACATGATCACACTGTCAAGTAAGGTCAGCAGAAAACTAGGGAGACTAATAAATAAGGTAACAGTAATTACAACACTTAACTTGCCGTGAAGCCAGTACTTTCCTATAAGAGAGAAACCTTCAGCATGACAGAGCAGCATATGTCGGGGAGCTGCGAGAGGAACAACTGCTCTGCTCTGGTGGGACTCTCCTCTCTCAGGTCTCTAGAAGCCTGGTTTTGAGTCCAGTCCACCTCCACTATAATCAGGCAGATCAAAAAGCATTTTTAGAAGTCAATTCATCTCATCTATATTCAATAGCTGTTTTAGGATGCTATAGAAAAAGCCTAGATGTTTGGCTTGGATCAAATACTTAAGTAGCTTACATCTGCTGAACAGTTGGAAAACATAGAACTAAAATCAGAGGAAAGCACTCTTGCTAAATTGGGGAGTAGTCTCCCAAGACACATAGAAGATGCCTTTCACTTGGGTATTTAAAACAGAATAGAACCATCATGCTACATGTACTAAAGCCATAGCCCGTCTTTGCCAGGCTTTGGTGGGTGAAATAAGTCCTTTCCAGTTCTATCATCAAAGTAAAATGTTATTAGGGCTATCTTCCCATGGTTAGCTATTAATCAACTACTGATACAGGAAGAAGGGGCAGGGAGGGAGGAGGACGGTTGGACATTCCTTGTCTCTAAAAGCTGTGTCATGGTTGAAGCTTGAACATAATAGGATGTCTCTGAGCTTCACAGGCAAAATGTCTACATTGCTTTCACAGTGCTGTCAAGAAACAGCACCAATGGAGTAAAGTACTTCGAGACAGAAGGAAAACAAAATGGAAATTTTGTTTCCATTCCAGAGTTTTTGATGTTGCAATCATGATCTATGGCTTCTAGCAACCTTCTGGGCAGTAGCTACTAAAAAATGCTACATAAATTCATTTATACTCTTGGCGGATCACCATTCCCGAAAGGATCCTGTTCTGTGTTTCTTCTTTTCAGGACAGAATGGAGTTTTAAGAATGTTATTTCTAGGGCATTCTAAATCAAAAATATGAAAGTGAAATAAATATTTGTTTTGAAAGAAAATCTTGATGTCTGTAGAAGAGACATGCCTTCCATTTCTAATGTCTTTCTCAGTCAGAAACCAACCGTAGGTAACTGTTCCAGACCCAGCATACAGTGATGGAGTCTAAGCCTCTATGATCTTTCCTGCCATTTCTTTAATCTCCAGATCATTTAATACTCATCGCTGCTTCCAAAGGAACAGGTTCCCAACAGAGCTGTGTGTGGCCACTTGTCCACGTAATGAGACACGAAAATCATCATTTTTGGCACTGCCTGGGGTCACACAGTGGATGCCCAGGAGCATCATGATGTTCATCAACTGAGCCCCTGCTTGGATGGGACATAACTGTTTGTTCAGATTACCTTATAAAGTATTATTCACTTGGGAGAAATGCTTCAGCATTGGCACTTGAAGCTATAGTCAGGAAGATATTATACTACTCTCCAGCCCCTCACAAGCCCCCACATTCTGCAGGAACTCTGCCCAAGGGCAGGTGGATGTTGCACAGCCATGGGGCCGTGACAGCAGCTGTGCTGCAAGAACACATATTCTTACATTGGTGGGTAACAACAAGAGGCTTCAAGTGTTATTATTCCTCAACATCTATTATCTCATTCTTCTGCCTTGAAGATTTTTACAAGATTTACAGGTCATGAACACCAATATCTGATAGGTAATAATAAGTAAGTAAGTAAATAAATAAATAAATAAATAAATAATTGCATGTAGAACAAACTAATAGTAAAGTGTCTAAATAAATGCTGAAAGGAGTCATTTCCTAGAAGCATCACTTGGGTCTATTCAGTAAAAAGTTTTTGGCAAAGCTGAAATGCGAATGTTGTGATACACAGAATTTGTTTTTGGCTTTACTCCCCAGACCAGTACTTTTTAATGCCCACAGAAATATGGGTAAAGCCCATAGCAATATTCTGGTTTGTAGGCTAGGAACCTGTCTAAAATGACCCCAAGTGGATTTCCTTCTGTAGCAGAAAAAGCAAGATGAAGCAGGAAGGAGATAAACCGCCCAGATTTGGTTAATATTATTTTGGTTTTGTTTTTACAGGAATTCTTTTCTTGCCTTTCCCCCGAAATACAAGCATTAAAGTATTTCAAGAATTCTTGATTATATTTAAATATGACTGGATAAGCCAGACGCCTGAAGTAAAATGCTAAGTATTTAAATCTGGTTTATATCACCTGCTCTGAGAATCATTCTTTTGTCATGGCTCTCACAAGGAACATTAAAATGAAAAAAAAAATAACTGATTGTGGTCAAGTAACCCATTCAGAAAGTTTCAAAGCCTGAACTTCAGAGTCTTTAAACCATAAAAGCAAGCATGTTTTTAAGCACAACCAGTTTTCTCAGCCTATAAAAACAATGTTTGTTGCATAGGAAATGAAACATAATTTACAAGCAAAAAAGGACAAATGTCATTTAATTAATACCATTGTACTGTATCATGGGTTTATTTCTTCATTATTAAAGGAGGAAGGGACTGACTTTACATGTTCTTTTCATACATGATTTTAGAGCTCTTGTATCTGTCATTTTAAGGAGAAAAGATATATAAAGTTTGTGGAGAAACGAAACATAGGCAAGTTTTCAGGCATCTGAAACCTGAAGAAGGCCATGTGCCCACAAAAGTTTTTCTGTTTCTTCCATTTCATCTCTTGGTCTCGTACATGACCACCCCCTTGAAACTTCGTGATTTTGGCATTGAACTTACTTTTAAGTGCTATAAACTAGAATATACACTTCTAATGAAAACACATGAATACAGATCTAATGAAATGGTTAACCTGGAGTCAGGTAGGACATGTAAACTGTGCGTAATAGCTACCACATTCAAAATTAAACACACTTATTTCGTATAGCAGCATCTACACAGAAAGCTAATTTAAAATAATTAATCCAGTGTAGTTATTTAAGAATAATTTTCCGTGTATAAATACTGCAGAATAATCTTGATGATAACAGACTTCATGAAAATAAAATACGACCAGAAATTGATTATACATGCCACACAACTGTGACTTTCAAACAAAAAAACATTTAAAAAAAACAAAACCACAACCCAAAGTTGTCCTTAATTCTAGCATTTGCTTTTTACTGAAACTCACCATCTTCCTACTTGGAACACTCGCAAACTGCCTTTTGGCAGGTTACTTTATTCTGTTAATATTTACATTTTCTTAGTTCAAATATTTTGACATTTCTGTGACAAAATTGTGATATCTGTTATTTTAGAATGGAGTTATTTTTTCTTGACAGAAGTTTCCTGGTTATACTGAGTTTGATGTCATTTGTGGCGACTCTGTTATGCTGCAAGAAGCTGGGTGATAAGAACAGCTACTTAACTCAGATTTTGATCCCAAAGACAATTTTGTATTAGAAAGTAGAACACCAACTGTTTGCAGTGTTGTCTCTGTTTCATGAAAAGTAGACATTTTACAGTAAAATGCAGTCTGCAACCTCTCTGATGAAAAGATTTTCCTAAATACTTGGTAATGTGAGTTTTTTGTCTATTAATGGTTCTGTCTAGTGAGCTATTAGTAAGCAACTACTGCTAAGAAGCCCTGGTAAACAAGGAGATTTATCCTTGGACTTCTGCTGCCAAGCATTTGGACATAATTGCTTCTAGGAGGAGGACAAGAAAAGATGTGCAAAGTTGCATTTATTCAATCTTTTCTAAGAACACATTGTAAACCAAAGGGGAGAAGCAGGCCATCCATAAAGAAACACTAGTATGAGGCAAGCAGGCAAGGGAAAGCTCTAGAAATCTCTGCTGGCTCTGGAAAGGAGAAGAAATTTAAAATCAGTAAATATTAACATAATGACAGAAAGAAACACAGCACAACTTTAAAAAATCCACTTTCACCCACAGCCACGAGTTGAAATGGAAGTTAGTTACCATTTAACCCAGATCTCCATCACAGAACCTTCAGAAATGCATTTAGCAAAACACTGTTTGTTTATCCTCTCTTTCTCTTTTTTATCTCTTCCCTCCTTTCTATCCACACTTACTGCATTCTCTGCTCTAAGTACAAAGCCAGGACATGTCCAGCAGAAGGGAGTCAAACTTTGCTGTCTGTGAATGGCATAACTTACTTTTAATGCAGTATGAAAAATCAAATTGTTAACGAAACAAGAGACAAACTGTGATTTCTGGGTTTGTTCCTTAAATCAAACTGAACCAGATGGTAAAGCTCTTCTACATAAACAGGAGATTTTTCACCTTCACTCACCTGATCTGCATGTTTTCTATGGAAACAAACAATTGTTGCAGCAATTGCCAGGATGCTGTGCATGACACTTCTCTCAAGAAATATTGCAATGCATGGGGTCACACTGCATCGAATCTCTTGGTTAAAAAAAAAAAAAAAAGAGCTTTTTTCCTATCAGAAGCATTTACTGTTGTAAAATAATAGTGGAAAATGTTATATTGTTAACAGGGCGTGTGCCAAGTGTCCAGCTTGAACTTGTACACTTTTAAAATAAACACTAGAGAAAAGAGATGAGTTATTGTACTTCTGTAAAAATTCCAGTCCTTCCTTGTTACCTCAAGGCACCAGTGTAATGCTGGCTTTATAGTAGTCACACCAACCTTCCTATCATCACTTACTAACCTAGGCTCAGTTTCCATTCCTGCCGCTGATTTGAACATTGGAGTGTGAACAAACTCAGTATGTTAGGCTGAAACACCAGGAATATATATTTTTTAGGGTCAAGTTCACCTTCATCCAGAACCTTATCTTTGGCAGCTTTAGATATATAACACAGTTGCTGACTTATTGTGAAACCTGTGCATGAGCATGCATTCAATTTTGTGTGAGTTCTGCCTGGTCCACAAATGAAGTGAGAACAGACAGCAGCATTGGGTGGCTCTGTCTAAATGGAAATTTGCTACGAGATAACCAATAACATTTGAAAAATGCTTTTACTATCTGCTTATCAGTATTATGAGTTATGTAGCATGAACTTCAAGTGCTGAGCTGCAGATCATTAAAGGCAGTGGAATTATGATTCCTAGGTCAAAAGCCCAACCTGAGCAGTTCATCGTAAAGTAAAGGAACTAGGAAGTGGCTGGTACCCTTGATAAGCAAAAATGCTAGTCTAAACAAATGTCTAAATTCCAACCTGATGCAGTTCAGTTGTCCTGCCTAAATTTCTCAACAGTTTCAGTGTGGTATTCTTCTGTACATCCACCAAAAATAGGTTTAATTTTGCTCTGGATTTAAACAAGGAACAAATTCAGTGGAACATAGTTATATCAGTAATAGACGCCTTTGACATCACATGTTATTATACTATCTCTTTTACCATCGTGTATCTTTTCATATCTTTTGGGGAAAAAAGAAAAAAAAGAGAGCAGATTCTCAGTATATGCATCCTCTTGACATCAAAATATTTGTGCTTTTGATTTGAATGTGCCTTGGACCACTTACAGAATGGGAATCTCTGATTTAAATGTAAAGAATATACTAGAATTCGCAAGTCAATATTCCTTTATAAAAAATTGAATCACTTACTTTTTCAGAGTCCTTGTGCCCCAGAGGATCTGATGAACATAGTCAGTTCTTCATCTGTCTTTTGAGCTGCGTGCCCTGCCCAGATAGTTATCCTACAGCAAAACTCACCTAAAAAAGCACTGTCACAAAAACATGAGCCAGATAAAACGTTGCAATAAATCTGATAGCTAATCAATAAAAGTGAGAGGAAAAGCTAAGACGCTGTATACTGTGAAAAAGCAGGCATTATTAGTAGAAGTCTAGAGTCAGATCACTTAAAGATGACAAGCGGCAAAGTTACTGCTTTTATTCTTGAAAAGAAGGGAGAAAAACCAAATGATAAATGAGAGTTGTACAACTTCCCAAAGGCATATCGATTTCTATCTTTTTAGGAATCTGGGACTTCATCATCCACAGTATTTTGTGTGTGAATCACATTAGAGGACTAATCTGCAGTAGTATTGGATATGAAAAACTACAAAGTTTGTTTTACTTTTTTGCTTTTCTGTGACAAGTCACTAGTAGCAGGTTTTAATTTTAAAGGTTTAATAGATAGAAATTCTTAAACAAACGGATAAAATCATTTGCTGTTGCTGAGAAGGGTGACAACCACATAATAGGAGCAAATAGCTTACATGCTGCCTCTGAGACTAAATACCTAAAACTTCAACACCTTTATGTTGTTTAGATATCACAAAATCCTCATAATATTTGGCCTAAATTAACTAGATTTCCATTAGCTTGTGTGCCAAATCAAATTTAGCATCCAAAGCATGAGATTCCAGTTACGATTTTAAAAGTTTCAGGAAACTAGAGGAGATGAAACTGAGACCAATGCTTAGAATTCTTCAATATCATTATTTTCGTTTTAACATAGGAAGCATGAACAAAATAGAATTTACTTAATGTAGATCAGACGTGTACCATATAGAACATGTTATGTTTTCCACAGGATTTTGTCTGTATGTGTTTCTATATGTACATGTTTATCTGCAAAGTATTTTCACGTATCAGAAAATACACGGAGTTGCACAGTTTTATTACATGGAAACTGGGCTTGAGTGCTGCAGCAGGCTCAGTGTACAGACCAGGTTCACTGCTGGTTTGTTAAACATTTTGTAAATGGATCAAATTATTTTTTACAGTTCATACCTTTTAACGTAGATGATAGACAAAATTTGGATATTACAGAATCCCTGATCTACCGGAGGACAAGTGGGACAGTAAGGCCTTCCTTCCTCGCTTCCAAAATCACTGGTTGAGGAACAGGAAGGTGTCTTGCAAAAAGACTTTTCAGGAGTTTCTGGAACTCAGTGCATTGATTTCTTGCCTTGGACCCTGTTTCTCCTTGCTCAGTGTCGGCCCTTAGTTTCTGGCTCCTTGTGTCTTTGTCCTCGTGCCTGTTCCCAGCCCCAATCTCCAGCTCTGCTTTGTCAGTGTCTCCTAATGCCATAAGTAATTTGTAATACCTGAACGATGAGATTTGGAGGAGCAGTCCTTCCTGGGATGAACTTTCCTATACTCCTTAAGAAGTTTTGATAAGGGTTATCTCACAACTGTTCTTGCTGGCCTTAGTACAGACATAACAAACGTAGTTCATTTCAACAAATAGGATGGGTATTTATTGTATTAAGGGTGTTCTACAAAGTTTAAACTTCAGATACAATGGTTCTTGCTGTTTTTGCACGGGCCTTTTGAAATTGCATCTCTGTGTTTGCTTGGATTCAAATATTTATGCTTTCTCAAATTCAAGACAAAATACCTTTTTTGGTCAGAGATATGTTTGATGGCACTGACACTGTTCACTGAACAAGCACATGCTGCTCTTAAAACAACTGTTTGTCTTATAAATCACTGAGTCATCAACAATATCTGCAAGCATTTCTTCACTTTAACATATAATTTAACCAGTATCGCTCCCCAACTAGAAAAAACATGAACGTTTTTTCATGCAGTATTAAAAAATATGAAAGCTAATCATGGAGAATACCAGTGGTTTTGATTCCATGAAGGCTCAAACCTTATTAATATAATTCTGAAAGACAGAAACTACCTGCAGCGCAGAAAACTTTGCCCTTGGGAGGCTCTTGCAGGAAAGGACCGAAACTAGGGGTTGTGTTAGACCCACACTGTGCTGGAGTAAATCTGGAGCAGAGACCCCAGCCAGGCACACCTCATCGGCCCTGTTGGCTCCGAGTGATCACTGAATGATGCAAACGGTTGATCCGTTCTTGTGGAAGCCCTTCCAGATAGGAATGCAAGGTTTTACCCTTGGAAAGTCAAGTTAGTAGAGCCTGTCAAAAAAACAAATCTGCCTGCAGCCTCCTGGTGCCAGCACTGCATTAAATGTTAGACATAACAACATTCTTCCCCCAGACAGCGAACTTCCCGAACCCTCACGAGCACCAGGCAGAGCTGGCCTGATTCTCTGCAGCTGGAGCTGTGAGAGGTGAATAGTCAAGCAAGGAGGCAGGTAGCCACCCAGGTGAGCAGTGGCCCCAGGAGTCTCCATCCCTTTGGCCACCCCTTGTGTCCCATCCAGGGAAAACAGAGCAGAAAATTTCTTCCTGACTTCAGGGGACTGCAGCAGTGCTCCGAGTTGGAATAATTTGATATCAGAGTGAAGCCTGCAATGCTTTCATCTTTCCTATTGCTTTGTGCCTTGCAATGATAATGTTTTGGACTGTAAACTCCAGAATACAATCTATATTCCTCCCTTTCTGGGTACTGCTGAGCTCACTGCCTGTGTTTAGCACATAATACATTGGTTTAAAGTACTTAGTGATGATTACTAGGATAATAATTTCTAAGAATAGGTATATTCTCCACAGTGTACTCAGCCAAATGGTTTCCTCTTCAGTGTCAGGGAAAAAAAATGATTCTCTATTCTGTCAGCACTTGTCACATTAAAAAAAATAATAATTGTAATTTTCAAGTTCAGTTTTGACTTGAGCATTAGCTGAAAGGAAGGATGTGTTAGACGAATTTTAGCTTGGCTGGAAGATGTGTCACCTTTATGGAGCAGGAGACGGAGCCTATCACGCTGACTGAGAGCTTTTGGCTTTCAGTCGTAGAAGACCCTGGTTTTCCTTCACCTCGCCAGGTCCCTCTCTTCCTTCCTCTCCAGCAGCCATCACGCCAGCTTAGCTCCCCTCTCACAAATGTGAACAAGCTAACAAGCATGTTGTTGGCTTGGAAAAGTAAGCACCACTTCAGCTGCACTCGGAGACCCAGCCTGCCTCTCTAGCATCTGCTGCTCAGCCAGAGGTATGCAGTGATTTGTTCAGCTGGTTTCAGGAAAGTGAGATGTCTCTAAAATCACCAGCCCTTCTGCTCCCTGGAGCTCTCCAGCTGACTTTCTTTGCTAATCTTTTGCCTCAGGTTATTGTTTTAAATTCAGGAATGAAAAGTTGGACAGTCAGACCTCATTTCTTCATCGCTTTTTGTTTTCTTTGTACTTTGAGTGCTGCACAAAATGCTGGAGGGACCTGCTGTGTTCACATGCTTTGTGTCTTTTTCTGTACTTTTCCTCCCCCTCTCTCTGAAAGAAGCCTCTTGGCATACGGAAGGAGAAGCTGAAGGGAAAATGTTGTATTGTTTGAAAAAAAAGATACATTTATTAAGTGAACTATTTCCCTGGTTTTGCCTCTCTTGTTCAAACCAGAGTTACTGTAATTTCTGAGTAAAGGTTACTTTTCTGGCCAAACACTGTCATGCAGAGATACCCGTACAACCAAAGAAATCTGTTTCAGAAATCATACAGCCATTTTAGGGCAGTGTTACTAGCTTTGCTCTGAGCTTTCTAATTTGTTCAGCGTTTCACAGCTTCAGTGTCTGATTATGGTCAGTCAAACTGGCTGTCAGTAGTAGGTGATAGACACACCTCAACATCTCTATTTTGAAATTTTAGAATATGCAGTAGTGGCCAGACAGTGATTTCATGGATGTTAAATTGATGGTTTGTTTTTATTTTTTTTTCTTTTAGGATTAGGTCTTTTATTCACACTTGATTGCAAACATGCCCATGAATCTATATCCCATTTTCAATGTCTGCCATCTCAAGCATAATAAAATTTGCAAAAATCATTTGATATATACGATCCAACATGGTGAGAATAGCCTAGAGCAATGGAACAAAAGAGTTTAGAACTATCATGCAGATTTTTCCAGCTAACACAGCAAAACCAAGCACACTTGCTCCAAGAGAACAGGTTTTTTATGGGTTAATATGAGCAGTTTGTCTCAACCTGGCCTGTATTTTCAGTATCTCTGGCAAGGCTTAACAGCTTTCTCAATGTGACTGTTCACTTGCAGGAAATATCTCTGAACCTTCTCAGATTTTTCTTTCCCCAAATGACCTTTACATTTCCTTCTAAATAGATTTTTCTGCACCACCTTGCCAAACACTAAGTGCGCCTTAAGCAATTTCTCGCGTAAACTGATAATGCAGGTGGCAAAACACTGTCCAAGCCACCTGTGCTCACAGCCTTAACATTTTGTCCATCAAGTTTCATCTGAGCAGTAGCTATGGCACTTCAACTGGCTACACTGCACCTGAGGATGAACAGGACTTCGGAATCAGAGTGACAAAACCATAATCTAGGTCTGTTCTTTAACTTCACTGACCTTCTGTTAAAAGGTCAATAGAATACACATGCATTTACTAAACTTTCCCAGGTTCATATGAAATCTGAAATCTCATGATGCCAGAGGAACAATATTCTCCATATTTGGGTAAGCTTTTTGCTTGGCAAATTCTAATTTTGTCAGAGGTTGATTATTGAAAAACAGTAGTCCCTCTTTTGGGTAGCATTGTACTATCTTGTTCTATTTTGTCCCCACCCATCTTAATTGCAAAACAGACCTCTCAACCTCAGTTTAGTAAGACTTTTTCTCATGCACCATTCTACTTATGTATTCCAGCATTACATGACAGGATTTCAACACTCCACATACTTCTGCAGTGGGATTCCATACTTATCTTTAAAATTTAAAGATATCCAGACATTAGAAACAACCACTATCAGAAAAAGCACAATGTTTTGTCAGTATACTTTTTGCTTACGTTCAAAAGTAACTCTCAGACTTCTTAAATGTTCTCCAGAGTTTTAACTAACTGCATTTTGTTTCACTCTGAGGAGAGAGGGTGCTGATTTTCAACAAGTCAGTGTAGAGCTGTTATGTTTACAAAGAAAACCTCAAAATTGTAGCCTACTGTCTGTCTGAATTTGTAAGGAACATGAAATAGCAAGACCAAGGGTAACACGACTTTTTTTCTTTCTACTTATACTAAATCTGATGGCAATAAGGACATTTTAAATATCAACAATTCCACTGTTCATCAAAGCATAGCTACTTACTGCATTTGAATGATTACCCCTTGTAGTAGATCTTCAATCATGCATTAATTAAGCAGTTGCCAAGTAGTGCTGCAAAACTGATATAATATTTTTTTTCTTGAAAAAGGATTCAAAACATTCAGCTAGCAAGTTTTGCTTTTGTCCCTAGTCTTTCTCCAGTTATGCAAACTTTTGAGTATCTAGAAATGAGGACAAGACTGCACTCTGAACTGAGTTGTCTCACCACTCTTGCAAAGAAAGATTTTATGTATTTCTGCTGCCAGAGTTTTGTTTTATTTGAAGAAAATCTGGCTGATAACACATTTCTGCATGAATATTTTTTCCCATGCTATTTTTCACCATTATATTGTATATGGGGTTGATTAAGGCCACTGAAATTTTATTAGCAAATTCTGCACATACAGTCTTGCCAAAATAAGTGCTTGTAAAAGTCTCTTAAAAATTACCCACATTATTGAACCTCAAGCACAAATTGCTACTACTAGAAAGTTTAAAAATCGAAACATTTTACCTGAAATGAGTACAATTCAGCTGCATCCAATATGCAATTCATCGACATGTGCTATACTATCTTGTCTTCTTGCTACATGTATAGCTTGTGATTATTACAATGGGTAAGAATGAAATGAAAACATCGAGCACCTCTTTGTTGTTCTAAATAATGACAGTTCTACTGAGACACAAGGAGCCTCTATGACAAGGCTCACATCAATGGGAGGAGCTCTCTCCAGCAGCCATTAAATACAAAAGGAAAAATAGAGCATTGCACCTCTAGATTTTGCCAGTACCACACAAGTATGCACCTGGAATGCAAACACCATTATCTTTATGTTAAATCTACACAAAACTCCAAAAGCTTTATGCCAGCAGGAGCCTTGGAACAAAGAAAGTGATTGTATTTTAGTTACGACCAGTCACACATTACATACACAGAAATAAAAATAATGTGGGTGTGAAGCTTGGACAGTCTAATTCACCACTCCACGAAAAAAAAGAGAGCTAAATAGCTGCCCTGTCAATAAAGAGAGAAACATACCTCCCCAGCAGGTCATAGAGTGTCTTTTGATGGGTGTTGTTCATTTGTTGTGCCCAATTATGAGCAAATGTGATACCCCACAGACTGTTTTTCTGGGAAAAAAGGTGGAGAAGTCTGCTAAATATTTTTAATATATCATTATGAAAGTTAGCTTTGCAGACCTAGTGTTTTATATGCTAATGGCTGCATGCCAGGTGAATGATTACTGTAAATGTGTCAGTTAAATAGTCCAGTGACAGGTCCATATGTGCTTTATAAAGAAACTAGTTAAGCTGACTCTGATCAAAACCAGAATGATTGACTCAAAATTTCAGGAGCTCAGAAACACAAGGGCTGATTAGAGATCTGAAATAGACTTAAGTAGATTCCTGTCCCTGCTGTCATTCCCCTCTCCCCCTCTGGACCGCATCTTTGTATTTATCATAGAATCATAGAAAGATTTGGGTTGGAAGGGACCTCAAAGATCATCTAGTTGCAACCAGCCCTGCCATGGCAGGGACATCTCCCACTAGATCAGGTTGCTCAAGGCTCCATCCCACATAGCCTTGAAAACTTCCAGGGGTGGAGCATCCACAACTTCCCTGGGCAAGCTGTTCCAGTGCCTCACCACCCTCAGGGTAAAGATCTTCCTTATATCTAGTTTAAAACTATGTTCTTCTAGCTTCCACCCATTACCCCTCCTCCAAATCTGTACAACATCTGTTCCTGGATGCAAAAGCTCATGCTCACTTTGCAGATGACCAAAACACTCAGGGATACTGTAGCTTCTGGGTTGATTTATGACCCCCACTAGTGGAGACTGCAGGAATGATCAGACAGAGGCTGTTCTGCGAGATGGTGCAAAACCTCGCACTTCCACAGAGGTGATGGTAATGTCTCCAGCTGCTTCAGGGAAACAGCGACGAAGGGACCTGCCCTGGAATTGGATTACTTTCTCAAAGGGCAGTGTGGCACAGGAGGATGGTAACCCTCAAAGCAAAGTCTCATACACAGGAAAGGGCATCAGTCAAACAACTGATCTCCCTGCACACCTGTACAATTTCCAAACAGCAGTATGTGCTGGCAAGTACTTCAGACAGAAAGTGCATGTATCTGAAGTTCATTGTATTTCCTCCACAGAAATGAGAGATTTTACAAAGATGGCCTTGCTATATATTCTGAGTCAGTCTGGGGTTCAGTCTTTGAAGTAGAGCAGGAGATAACATTAACTGAAAATAGTTTGGTATTGGCTTCAGAGGTAATTAGTTTCCCTTATATCATCAGCTTCAAGAGCTTCGATATGTTACTAATTTTCAGCCACAGAGCATGGCCTTTTTGAGCAATCAGAAGATGAAAGAGCCTGTGGATGCTGTTTTTGTTCAACAGCAGACCTGACTTTGATATACTTCAAGCCATTTGCAGTACATATTTATTCTGACAATTTTCAGACTGTTTTTCACATAGCAGTGATCACTTTAAGGTTACTACCTTCTCCATTGCCTCCTGAAAACTGATAATTTCTGTTTTGTTTTAGCATAGAAATGAAGGAATACAGACTGACTCTATGTTCTTTAACAGTACTGTGCATACCGAGTTTAATCCAGCTGCAAAACACTACTGCACGGCCAGGCTTTCAACTAAGCAGTTCAAGGTAACCTTCCACAGACATTTAGGTTTGAATCTGACCAGTTACCATCAACTGGGCAGAACCACTTTCTCTATATTTATCTTAGCATGAAGCCTCCATCAGCCTTCTAGAGGCAATTTGAATTGGCTTAATAAGCTTTATTATGAATCAGTCTTTTCCACCTTCCTAAATTTTCTGGAGAATAAGCAATAATTATAGAGTGCAGAAGGACCAGACGTCAAGAACATGTCATGGTGGAATTGTTATTAGTGCACCTTTAAAGGATTAAAGGCTGCAGTACAATAGTGGGCTCTATACTAGCAGGGAAAGGGTATATCACTGGTAGGCTAAAAGCTCACCTTAAGGTTCATCTTAGTTGCTGCTATGGGCATATGCCAAGAGTCTTCTATTCACTCGAAGTCAGGAGAAGCAACAGAATAGTTCCCTAACCCAGAAAGTAAAGAACTATATGTTCCCAACTGGTAAGAAAGCAAAACTGAGAAACATTCTCCTGTGTCATAGGAGGATCTATGATGTTCAGCTCTGAGGCCCTCGACACCACAAAGGACATGGACATGGTGGGACCAGTCTAAGGGAGGGCCACAAAGATCATCAAGGGGCTGGAGTATCTTCCATATGAGGACAGGCTGAGGGAGGTGGTGTCATTCAGCCTGGAGAAAATGTTCCAAGGAGACCTTATAGTGGCCTCCTAAAAATTAAAAGAGGCCTGCAGGAAAGATGGAGTGGGACTCTTTATTAATGACTGTAGTGACAGGACAAGGGGTAACAGTTTTAAACTGAAAGAGGGCATATTTAGATTGGATATTAGGAAGAAATTCTTTTCTTTGAGGGTGGTGAGACACTGAAACAGGTTGCCCAGAGAAGCTCTGGATGCCTCCTTCATGGAACTGTTCAAGGCCAGACTGGATGGGGCTTTGAGCAACCTGGTCTAGTGGGAGGTGTCCTTCTCCACAGCACGGGTGGTTGGAACTAGATGATCTTTTTAAGGTCCTTTCCACCCCAAACCATTCTATGATTCTAGGACTTTCTGAAACAATGTCCTGAATAAGCACACAGCAGGTAGGAATGGTGCTCTGCTGGCCTGTGGTCTGTTTGAATTAAAAATCATTATGCATGCTGAGTTAGCTGAAGTAATCAATTCATTGTCATTGTGGCTCACTTCATTAACAAAATAACACTATGCAGCAAGAGTTGCAAAGCACACTTTATTGCCCATATACTCCGTATGCCCAGAGCCTGAGTAGGTAAGCCATTTCTCCCTAGATACCATTTTGCAATGAGCAAAGTATAGCTCTTTAAAAAACAACAACCCATATTGTTAAAATAGATACACACTTGACTCTTGTACTTTGTTGGCGCATCTTCAAGTGCCATGTCTTCAAGTCTGTGAAATTAACAGCTGCTACAACTATAGACTTGTGGCTTGGCTTGTTAAGATTTCGTGGAACTGGAAAGTTTTTCCAGCAATGTCTCTCTTTGTGTTTGTTGATTATGGTTTCCTTTGAGGTACCTCCACATTTTTATGTCCATTCTTTTAGTGTCTAGTCTTTCTTTCCATGTATTTACTTAGCTGTGGTCTCTCACATTTTTTCCTTATTCTGAAAATTGACTTCTCACCCTCTCTAAGCAGTATTTTTATGTGTTTTAAAGCAAATTCAGGTGGTTTTGCTTTCTGAATACTCGTAAAGACTAGTCTGACACTGCTGAGGAAAAAAAAAAAAAGAAGGAAAAAAAAAAAGAAAAAACCAGCAGCGAAGACCTGTGTTATTCTGTTTACCTCCTGAAGTATTTTGGGTTTTGTATTGTGCTACAGTATTATTCAAAGGCCCTAACAAAAAAGTGGTCCCTGAATTAGAACAGATAAATGACTGTGTCAGACGTATGACAAGGTATATTAAGTAATGTCAAAACATGTAACAGGCAAACATGTAACAGTAAAACATGTAACAGTACCATGAAAAATAATGTAAAGGCAGTGGATGAAATCTCAATTCTGTTGAAACTGCAGACTACAAGGAAGGCAGCAGTTCCCTTTTAAGGAGAACAATGTTACTAAAGAGATGTGATCACAAAAATGCTAACATGGTGCTTAAAATTATTTTAAACAGATACTTTCAGATAAGATATGGAAATACTAAGGCAGTTGGGCATAGCTGAGGCTTTATCTAGAGTACCGAGTACAGTTCTGCTTACAAGAAAAGAACTGAATTATTTTAGCTTGTTTAGGTAAGCAGAGAAAAAGTTGAGAGGGAATATGAGTGCTATCCGAAACATACATTGTTATGAGGACAGACGTGAAGGAGAGGCAACGATGGATTATGAACCACTGTACAAAGGCAAACAGGACAAGCTGTAGGCTGGAGGTCAGCACAGATTCCCAAGCTAGCAAAGCAAGCAGATTCAGCATCCGTGCTGGCAGGACCAAACCCAGACTGCTGCTAGGAGGAATCTGGATAAGTTTATAAGGGTCATTGTAAAACATATTGCTGCAGTAGCAGGCATAATTTCAGCCCTGATCTAGAGAACTGGGGCAATAGGATATCTTCCAAAAGGTTTCTTTGTCCTGCACGTAAATTTTGCTCTCATGAGCTCTAAATTCAATGGCTCAGGAGATCTCTTCTAGGCTTGTGATCCCATTTTATGCAGAAATACTCCAGTGTTTGAAAGGTGGTGAGAGAAAGCACAAAAGTATTTCACAAAAAAATACACTGATAGGCAACAAAGAATAATATCAATGATTTCTAAACAGAGAGGGCACATAACAGTCAGTTTTCATAATGGTTGGGCTAAACCTAGGAGCTAGTGGGAAGCAAGGGTACGTAGTATATCATGGAAACTACTCAGTGTTTTGAAGATTTAGCATCTCCTAATTAAATAAATTATTTCTGTGGTTTACAGTTCAGTCCAGGTCTGCTGACATGAAAGGCAACGTTTTCACTGATGTCAGCAACACAGGAACAGGACAGGTTTTAAAGCGAACTATGTACCTAATGAATCAAGTGATTTGTCCCTGACATCCATTATGATTTTAAGCCATATGCAATGTTTCATTGAAAAACATGATTTCTTCTGTGATAAATGGCCTGCTTCTCAACCCTGAACATTCATGAAAAGCTCTGGAGATTTGCTTTTAATCTTTGAGTTTTCACTGACAACAAAAAATTTAAATTCCTTTTTGATGTTCCCTAGAAAATTTTTTTTTGTCCCTGAACATACCTAGAGAAATTTAGTCAGGTTCATTCCTCACAAAACTATAGTACCCCCATCCTCATTTGTCTGTTATACCTATGTATATAAAGTATATTATTTTATGTAAATTGAGTGCATTAGAGTTCTGCAAAAGAACATGCGTTTTTCCTGTCTGCATTTTTTGTACCAATGGGCTTTCTCTGTTCTCCTTCTTGAAGTTGTAGAGCTCCACTGACTGCTGTGGGACACAGAAACTTCCTCATATGACACTAATAACTTCAAAGTAAAACACCCGCTTAAAAAAAAAAAAAGGCCTAAAGTTTGGCAAAAGAAATCTTTGGGCTATATTGGCCTGATACACAAACTGGCTCACAGACTTTGAACATGCGTGTTACTGCCTCGGGCAGCATGGGGAACAAAGCCCTGTTTTCCTCAGAAGACCCTAAAGTATCTGGGCAATCCTACTGCAGAGAGCATTCTCCGCGTTTTCTTAGGACCTCAAAAAATGTTTTTTGTTGCACCAGGCACACCTACACACATAATTTCCCTCTCTTCATTTTGAAATACTTGCTATGAATGGTGTTATCGCAAAGGACACTCTCACAGACTCTCAATCACTCAAACACTCATTACCCCAAGGAAAAGCATACCAATTATTAGTGAATGGCAAAGACAGACAACCATTAATGTGGCCATACAAACATTTTAGTTAATTAGTAAATTAATCCTAATTAATTCAGTCACTCCTACCTGGAATATTGCGTGCTGCTAATGAGGAAATTTAACAACTATACAAAGGCCTGAACTTCAAAAGCCTGGAACAGTAGAGATTCCTTGAAACTGAGAAGCTTTTTGATGAGAATTTTGGTTCAGGCCCATTTCTGACAGTAATTAAGGCCCCTGAGGACCAGTATCCACCAGGAACACGCTTAGTGGGAGTAGAATAGCTGGGGCACTGCTGCCACAGCTGTGCAGCTCTGAACTGGTTTCCTTTCTCATTCCAGAAGAAAAGGATCCACCCTGAATAGTGCATGATTGAAGACACTAAACAAGAATTACAGAGGATATTTCTGGTTTGCTTGCCTCCAGCCGGAGAGTGTTAGCTTCTATTAGAATATCTGTTTCAAGCAGCGCCAATACTTCAATAAAGCCTTCTACACATGCAATGATTAATAAGGTTCTACTAAGCACCCTGGAGGCAGAATTTTCTTTTTGAAAAACGATAAACCATTTTCATGACAATATCCTGACGGCTGTGAGTACAGCAGCAAAGTTCTATATACTCATTCAAAGGAGTAAAGACTATGTTCGCACAACAGTAATTTATAACAAGGGCCAAGGGGAAAGTAATATCTGAAAACCATAGGAAATCTTTTTTTAGAACCTATTAATCATTTAAATTGTTTTTAAATGCTTCTGAAGAGGTAGAACTAATATTTTCAGCAGTTACCACTCATCCTGATGGATTCATAGGGTTTTTAAATGAAATTATCTGGATTTTGTACTTGGGAATGTTACAAGACTCCCAGCATTTCCTGTATGAATGGACAAAACACCCTTTTTGCAATGATCATGGTAAACACACAAGTTCATACAGCACAGAAACTATGATATACCATAAAGCAGTATTTTCCCAGCATGGTGGGCACATTCCGATTAAGACACACAAAACCATAGGAGACCCCACACCTGAGACAAAAAGGTTTCTTCTAGTCTGCTCTTAAGGTATCCTTAACCTTCTTTCTTCTCAAAGCAGGGAGGGTGTCCACACCTCTCCTTTCTTGGGTTGGTGGAATTCAAGAAGAATCTTGGTCTCTTTCCTCTCATAGCATGAGGCCTCCTTCAGAAATAGTTACATGTTCAAATATACTATTCTGCATCTATATTACTTCTGAAATATGTTGTAGACTAAACAGCCTCATACTTCCACATCTTTCATAAGGTTTCCTCAGCCTTCTTGCACTACCTTTCACCATTCCCACCTTCAGATTTCCAGATCTCCATGGTTTGGACCCCCTAAGCCCCCAAAATTTCAACACGATTGTAGTACCTTTCCTGTTGTCTCTTTATAGCCATTCCTATTTAAAACTTACATAGCATTTCTCAGCCATGTGCTCCATCTGGATATTACAACACCCATATATCCCCCATAAAAAGCAAAGAACAGGCAGAAGTATGGGTTACAAGCCCAGCAGACATGATTACACTGCCTGCATAACCCACGCCTTACCAGCCCCATTCAGTAACTCATGAAATTACTCACTAATTACTGGTTAAGTAAGACTGTAGCTTCTAGAAGGCTTGTGGTTGCTTTTCATAACTGCAGTTTCCCTCTCACACAGAGACTTTCTAATTAGCACAGAGCCATGGATAAAATTGATTCATATTAAGTACATATACACACATTGGTCCCATGAAGGAGAGCACATCAAAGTGTTTTTTAACAAATATAATAGTGAAATTGCATTTCTAAGAGGAAAGAAAAGAAACAACATTCTTTTCTTGTCTATAATAATTCTGGACTTATCACTTTGATTCTGGTTAGACTTACCTCCTCCACTTTATTCTGAGAAGACAATGCGTTCCACAAACGAATGCAAGAATTCATGAGCACACTGAGATGCTTCAGACTGAAAGTCATTTCTCTAAATGTAATACATATGACACTAACAAGACAAACTACTCGGATATATCCAACTATGAGCAGACAGATTTAGATGCAAACCAAACAAACTATTACATTTAGTAAGCTCATGAAAATTAAAAAACTTTTTTCTCTTCTAAATATAAGTTATATTGGAATTTTTTTAAGCAAAAGGCAGATTATGTCCTGAATTTTTCAAGAAAAAGAGCAGTTTTCCAAGAAAGTGGTCATCCTGACTCATATAAATTTTATCTGAGCAAACTACTCCATTCTGAAATTTCCTTTTTTATCCTTTCTACGATGGCAAGAGTTTGGTTGTAGACAGACCTCTTGATAGTATATACCTGAACTATTTGCCTGTACCAAGTGTTACCCAGCTCACTAGACATGAGCACAATGTTGGAGGCAGCGCTGGAAAAAACATTGGCAATGGGTAGCTTCCAAAAACTAGTTTACAGATTAATCCCTCTAATAGCATAGTAGTTTATAACACTGAGCGTCAGTTTCCTGACTGCATTCTTGTTATTTGAAACAATTAAAAACAATAGTTAAGATGAATGACCATAAGGTTATGGGGTTACTAGAAAATTATATTATCATTCATTAGAACAAAAGAATTGTAAACTGTTGTGACTGCCATAATCTGATTGCAGTAGGCAAAGCCTTGTTCCTCCATGCAGCTCATTGTCAAATCACAACCTAATAGCTTCATAATTAAGATTAAAAGCATGAAAGAATCTATTTATAAAGTATGCCCCTACACACTATACTTCAGAAACAGAATAAGCTATCAGAAATAACATTAGAAGGTTCAAGTATATGTAAATCTTTTAAAAATTAAGTAAAATACACATTAGAAATCTTCCCCCCTGTTCAGGAGCCCAATTCGATGAGCTACATTTTCCCCCTGTAAATGAAAGAATGTAATTCATGTTAAAACAAATAAAGATGTGAACTGATTGTAACAGCTTTACCGACAGTTCAAAGTGAGGAAAATAAGTTAGAGGTTCATAAAAAGCAACTAAGAAAAACGTCTTTTGAAATGCTCCTGAGAAATGATGAGGGAAAAGTTTTAAGCTAGTACCTGTCCACATTTTTTTCCATTTATCTTACATGTCCAGCAAGAGAAATCCACTGACAGAATCATCCAGAACAACAGCCATCACCTGTGCAAGGATAGGATTGGTGACATGAGAGAAGCCATGTTTACACAGATGTGCTTTAACAAAAGTTGAAATTATAAATTAGTTCCTTGAAATAGTCTATTCGTTGCTATTCCTTATATTACCTACAGTATCTGTTCCAGCATGGTTCTTCTACTAGTTAGGCTTGGATGACACTTAAGTTGATACAATGGTGAGAAACCTACTGGGTTCACATACGTCTCATTTCAGTGTTTGTTTTTTAAAATAAATAAATAGATAACTAAATAAATAAAAAGAGATTAAACTAAAGATGAAAACCAGAAGAAGAATTTTTCTATTTCAGGCTTAGCTCAGTCCCCAGAAAAATCTTCACTTTTCTATTTCCTACGAGTCTTGCATGGGAGTAATTAGCTTAAAGCATGTGACTCTATACAGCACAATTCAAATAGCACAAAATACTGAAGCTGAACTCTAGCTTGCCATTCAGAATACATATGTCAAAAACTTCATAGTTAATTTCTTGGTATATTTTTCCTTGTCTGAGGAGGTGAACTGCAAGAAAAATTATGTTCAGATACTGCATTTTTATTAAAGCAGGTTTACAGAACCACAGAGAGTAGGAGACGTAACAAGGAGTGCACTTTCAGTAATAAACCAGACACATCCAGGATACAGGGTTAATCTAAGAGACAATCTGTAAATGAAATTGTATTCATTTTAATTCAGGCAAAGGTAACGCAGGACTCCGTATTTCATTTCAAATGAAAATTAGAAATCTCTCAAGGAGGGAAATATTCTGCAAATCCTACGTCATGGATCTTTAGGACATCTGGAGATTCTTTGTTCTTTGCAATTCCCACTTCTTTCCTAAAGATCATTATTAAAGGGCCAGATAAAAGCCGCTGGCAAGACCCAAGTATTTCATAATAGATTTTGCTATCTTACAAGATAATATCTTATTAGGGTGTGAGATGACGAAAAACAATATCCGGAAAAACATTCAAACCAGAGAAGTCAATATAAAGCAGAATAAAAATAGGAAAAGTACTCTGTTTGCTCACTTTCAGTGTCTAGACAAGTTCATGCCACACAAAGGAAATGGCAGGAGCCTCCTTGTGCTGAACAAAGCACCGAAGAATACCCGGAGAGGAAGGAACAATCACAAACTGAATGGAAGATAAAGAGATGCCAAAGAAAAAAAGAAGTCTAGACCTTAGTTTCTGTAATTTTTATGACAACTCCCAAAATATAAGCATCTATGTCTTAGAATTTAAAAATGAATAAATAAATAAATCTGCCAATCAAATTTCCACATTTGGTACATTTTTTAAAATAGTCTGTCCGTTTTAGCTGCTACGTTTCACTCGCTGGTCCTTTAAATCATTTCGGCACCAGCATAACTCTACTGAAATCAGCAGGGTTACAGCATAACTGAGCAGGAATTAGGCTCACTAGTGAGATTTCTGGTTGCTAGACTGAAGGAAAAACAACTTTGTTTGAGCTTCACATAAGTTCTTTTAATCACTACATGGGCTGAACTAATCTGAAAGACATCGGGCAATTCCTGTGCTTGGAGGACATCAGGTGAGCTGGATTTCTTTTTTCGCCAGTCTAGGATGTTACTAAACTAGCATGACAATTAGTCTGGACATCATAACTCTCTGAAGACACTTCTAATTCCTGAGCAAGTGAATTATGTGATTAGCAAATCAACAGGACGGGAGGCCAGGAAGAACCAGAAGGTCATCTAGTCTGCCCTTTCGCCAGCAAATTTCATCCAGTCTTTGAAGCCAGTAACATGTATGTCTCATTAAAGCATTCTCTCTGTTTCAGTTAAAGCATATTTTCCCAAACGACAAACAGTTCTGAAGATTTTGAAAGTATTTCACTATTTCCCCAGCAGTTAACGTCATGCTTTAGATAATTATTAATAAAAAACAAACAAACAAAAAAAACCAACAAAAAAACCCCCAAACTCACACAAACCTTAAAAAGGATTTCTGAAAACATTAATGCGAAAGGCAAAGATAAATCTGGAAATTATGCGACATCACAGATAACATTGCATCTGCCATTAATAGGCATTCGGGATGGTAACATCTAGAAACCTAACAAATGTCTTTTACCCTTAGCAAAAAACATTCTGCTGGAGGTGGGGCTCAAGGACAGCACCAGGAGGTTTCCAGGACTGCAACTGCAAAGATCACAATTCTAACACAATCCCTGAAGAAACATCTCACATCCAGGCTAAGTAATTCTCTGCAGCTGCTTGGGCTTAATGACACCAAATAGTAACTTGCAGTTCCCAGAATTAAGCAGTTTGCTACAGCTGCTAACAGTCATTTGCAGGAATAGGCACAGCTGAGTACATCCCCAAAATTAAAATCTGTGTGTAGAGGTCATATCATTGCGTTGCTTCACTCAACTGTTCCTAAAAATGAGCATTTACTGTGCTATTCAGCCCTCTATTTCTCACTATATATGTAATGACACTAAGTTTTTCCCATTTCACAATAACAGACTTCTGTGCTTTTTACTTTTTCCAGTCTCCTGATGGCAGAAAGTACAGCTAAAGCCACTGAGATTATATGATTGCTGATATGCTTCCAGTGTCCTGCAAGTCATTTGAAGGGGCTGGGTCTTTTGGTGTCTTGTGTGTTCTTTAGGATAGAGACTATAAGAAGCATTTACCCATTTGAGTTTGACAAAATTGTTTTAATTTCATAAACTCAGTTATAGGGAAGCTGGATTGCTAACAAAAAATATGTGGTAGAAATAAAAGAGATCACCACCTCCCTCAGTTGATCTGAGCACTCACTATTACTGAACACAGGCAGATTTCTCTTCTTCAGTTTGCATTTAATTATTGTGTAAAGTAGTATCACAATATCCTTTGCATTACCCCAAAAGTCACTGGAGTCTCACCAGCTCTACAAGTAGACCTGAGGATTTGTGGGTATGGGAGTGGTGACAAGTGGCTTAATGGGGCTATCTCTCTAAACCACTTAGCAAAATCCCACTCCCGGAAGATGGCAAATCATAGTGTCTTTTGGAAGTCAGTTATCACAGAATCGCAAAATCACAGAATCATCTAGATTGGAAAAGACCTTTAAGATCATCGACCTCAATCAGTAACCTAACACTGACAAGTCCTCGCCTAAACCATACCCCTAGGCACTATGCCTATGAAGGAACTGATGACACTGTTAAATTATACTGAGGTCCCTCGCATTTTTGAAAGCTAGGGCACATTGGGGAGCTTAGATGAGGCTTGTTGGAGCAGAAAATGTGTGACAGTGGGAGTTTGCTGGATTTGTAGTAGCAGGAGGTGGCAGCTGCCACCTGGGAAGGAGGCAAGGCCACCCCTCCCCTTGCTTTGCAGTGCAGAGCCCAAATGCTTCCTTGACTCTTCCTTGACTCTTTCCTTTTCAGCTCCCACTGCTATTTCCTGTACAGATTTTGGATGTGGATGATAGAATCACAGAATGATTGAGGTTGGAAGGGATCTTTGGAGGTCCAACCACCTTGCTCAAGCAGGGCCACCTACAGCCAGTTGCCCAAGACCATGTCCAGGTGTCTTCCAAGGATGGAGACTCCACAACCTCCCTGGGCAACCTGTGTCAGTGCTTGGTCACCCTTACAATGAAAAAATGTTTCCTGATGTTCGGAGGGAACCTTCTGTGTTTCAGTTTTTGCCAGTTGCCTCCGGTCCTGTCATGGGGGACCACTGAAAAGAGCCTGGCTCCTTGCTCTTTGCAATCTCCCTTCAGGTACATTGATAAGATCCCCCTGAGCCTTCTCCTCCCGAGGCTGAGCAGTCCCAGCTCTCTCAGCCCCTCCCCATGTGACAGAAGCTCCAGTTCCTTCATCATCTTTGTGGCTCTTTGCTGGATTCTCTCCAGTACATCCCTTTCTCTCCTGTACTGAGGAGCTCAGGACTGGAGCCAGCTCTCCAGGTGTGTCTCACCAGAGCTGAGCAGAGGGGAAGGATCACCTGCCTCAACCCGCTGGGGACACTCCTCCTGATGCAAGATAAGGAAGGAAATGCCAAGGGGCCTTATCTTCAGGCACAGAGAAAGACTGATGAGCCCAACATTGTTCGAAAGTCTTCCTGCACATTTCAGCACATGTCTCATCAAAACATCTTACAAAAGACTGCAGTCAAGAGACCAAATTTCACAAAGCCAGGGCACCTTTTGTGTTGAGAAGATGACCCTCAGTCTGAAAAACTAGCAATATGAATTTATTTTACTGGCAGCTGAATGATTCATGTGGCTGATAGTATCACTCTCCCTGATAATGCCATCTTACAGCTCAGTTTGAATTTAGATTTTTTTTTTATTTAGTTCTTTTAAAAAAAATTCTAAAGAACTGGAAAAAATTAGAAGTTACATGACAAAAAATAATAACAATTATGAGAAAAGTCCTACTCAAATCTGTTCTGATTTTGGATAGTGACTCAATTCATGCATTTGAAATATTGCATAATTTTTCTATTTCTGAAGAGTTCTGGAAAAGATATGAAATTTAAGCACCTTCCTAAAACTATAGGGTTATATTGCAAACATTTAGCTGCTAATATCATTACATATCATCTGAAGATGATAACCAGATGTATTTTACTAAGGATCCTTGACAAAATCACCATAATGTAATCTGTAATATTTTCTAAATGATGCTTTTATCTTTCATTGTCGATTAATAGTAGGAGATTAGTGACTAATCTAATTCAGAGTGAAATCAATATTCCTTTGTTTACAAAACAGTCTCTGAAGATTTTGTAGGCTTTCAGTCAATAAAGACCTTGTAATGGGAAAAAAAAATGAGCATCTGATAAAAAGAGAGGCCTGAGGTCCTTGTCACTGGCATGGAGAGCTAAAGCCTCCATGGCAACCATTAGCAAAATAAGGAAAAGTGGGAAGAAAAATAAAAGATACCTTAAAGCCTTAAATACTTTCAGAAATCAAGTACTCAGATTTTGGATGGAATTAACATGTTTAAAGTTTCTGGATTTAGAAATTCCAAATTTTTTGTATATCAATTTTCTAAGTAAAAAGAGCTCAGATTGCAATCTCAAAAAGAAATAAAATTGTAGAAGGCTGCTGGCCAGGTGAATGCATTTGCACTGGTTCCTGTGATATATGTTACATTTTATACCAAAGACTAGAAAGAAACCACAGACAGATCGTGGCATGTGCAGTATCAGTTCACAGCAGGAACTAAAGATGAAAATCTCAGGAGTCAGAGTTCATGACGAGCTCTAAGAATCCTTCCAGGTGTTTTCATGGAAAATGATACAATAGGGCACAGAGATGAAAGACCAAATATATATTATTTTAAATCACTGCTTCAGGGCTTAAAACTAAGCTCAGCAGGTACTAGGAAACCCAGCATGGATTTCAAAGCAAATGCACATCTAAAGAAAGCAATTTTTCATTAGAGTCATAATTTACACTTCATTTTCTTTTTATTTTCTTTTTCTCTCACAGATTTCCTATACCCTCACAATCTTTTATTCTGCTACTGTTTGTTTTAAAAAAAAAGTTTCAGAAAATGGCAAAATGTATTTCCGCTTGTGTTTGTGACCACTTCATTTATTGCTTCCTTACTATGTGCAGAACTCATTCATAATTCAACCTACAACGAGGCAAGCCAACAGCTCACACTCTGCATTTACAAAAGTAATAGTGATGTAACAGTAGCAATTAATGAAAAGATTCCTATGTCAGGTGCACGCTATGAAAGAGAGTGAAGAGACAAGTCCCATTTACACTTAAGACCTGGCATGGCATTCCAGAGAACACATCATTTTGAATGCTCCAGTTTGGTGGTGATAAGAGGCCAAGAGCTCTGTCATATTTTGACAACCATACATGCAAAAAAAATGGTTTCATCTGGATTTTTGAGATAATATATACTTAATTTTCTATGTGATAGCCTGCTCCCTACTCTCTGAAAAAAGCAAGTGGAATCTGAGGGCCACTTGCATGATTTCTCACACTTCTAGACACACAACCAGGTTTATATATGGAAAATTCTCCAAAAGCACAATATACGCTTTACATGGTTGGAGAGATCACTGTCACATTTGGGTTGGTAAGCTCCTGTTTGTGCGTGCAGGCAACGATTTTATAGACAACTATGTGGAAAAATGTAATAATGGTTCAATCCAATTTCAGAGAGCACTTTATTTATACTGTTGGATAACCCACTCCATGTCTTAGATCACTATAAAGATTTCCAAGATACCTGATGGTTTTCATAAGGATGGATAGTATTTGTATATTGTATATTACATGGATAGTTTTTGTATATTACATAAGACATATATCCTCTAGCACTGTTTACAAATAAATATGAGGTAGATTTTTTTTTAAATAGCTCTTTCTTCTTTTGTTATCAAAAAGAGAAAAAAAAATAACATTCATTTGACCTGAATAGTTTAACACAATCCAGTCCTTTGTTCAGTTACCAGAAAAAACACTTTACAACATTTCGCTGGAATTTATAGATTTTTCCATTCCCAAGTAAACTTTTTAAAAGTTGTTAAAAAAACTTAAAATAATTAGGAATTGAATGCTTAAGAGAAAAACTTCTTTGAAAACACACTGAGGACACAAACTATGATTTTATCAGACTCTCCCCAGGGTTTCTGCTACCCTGGGTGCCAGAACTACAGCCACAGAAACTAATATCAGGAAACATCAACTTTGCAATAGGGAACATAGAGCAGTTCTTTCCAATTCCAGTTTTATGTGAGTAGAGCACCAATATGGGGAATTTTTATTCAGGAACAAGACTCAACACAGAAATAACTTTTTGTGCTCTAGTTGAATTCCAAGGGTGCTTCCACTACCATATTCGGCTTCAAACAATTGCAAAGCTCTGATATACATAAAAGATTACTTGGATATAAGCAAAGAAATGTATAGAAATACATTGGCAAATAAATGTATAGAAACATACCGATTGCCCCCAGATGGATGCTAACTCTGTTGTGGCAAACCGTAATACTGTGTACTGTTTAGCAAATGCATCTATCAACATGGTAAATTTCATATAGAACTATATGAGAAATTGTAGAATAAATGTAGAGTGCATGCTTTACTTCTAAGACCAGTAGAGCTAGTGACATTTTGGATGATAGGTAGCAAGACAGATCTTGAGGAGAAAGGTAAGGGGAAGAAGGAAAAATATGAAAATGGTTTGGTTTAGGTTCAGAAAGAACCTGATTATTATTGCATATTACAATGCTCCACATTTCTTAGAACCTTTCAGACCAAGATTCTGAAGCGTTAATAGCCTTTCAGGAATTAATGAAGGTGAAAGGCAAGGCCACAAGAAGGAAAATTGAGTCGTACAGCAGTTATGGGATTTATCAAAGGCCAGGCATCGAACTGGTGACACGTGGAAATAAAAGCATCAAGTTTCCATTCCAGCACCCTCATCTCACTACTATACTTCATATAAAAGTTTTGCTGCTTCTTACAGACATTCTGGCAGAAGCGAAGGGACTTAATAGACCAAAGCAGTACAATGTGCTGGGGTTTTTTTTTAAATCGCTTTTGCCTGACTCACCATTTTTTTAAGGAAACAAAATTGAGTAAAATTCCCTGTAAAAATGTGCCTGCTTTCAATGTCAACTGGACAACTATACGTTATAGATCCCTTAGCCATGTGATCAGTATGACCAAGCAAAGAAGAATCTACCAAAACAAGAGGTATCCAAAAAAATTTTGTTCCCCTTGTGAAAGTAACATATATAAAAAGATATATATATATATACACATACATAAATCTAGATGCAGATTTAGATAGATATAGATCCAGCTTTAAGTGCAACATTAGCTAAATTATTGTCTGTCTCTGCTAAGCATGTCTCACTGTCTACTCTCCCACTAATGATCCCTTTTATTGTCCTGAGTTGAATTTAAAGAATAAAAACAAGCTTAAGTCACACAAACCGAGGCTACTAGTGATGCCATGTAACATGAGAACAGTTGCAGCCATATTTAACACAACAAACGAGGTCTGTTCATATGTAGTGCTGAGCAATGCAACCACATTAGCCATTTCTGCTGACTGGGAGCACTGGACGAGGGACCCAGGAGTCTGTTTGCAAGCAAGAGCTGCTGCTTTCACACACTGGGAACAGTGGACCACTGTAGCTGGCAGGAAGGGAGTCAACGACCAAGGTCAGGAATGAAAACCTCAAAATTCACCACATATCTTGGAGGCTCACAGAATCATCAAAACTTTTTCATGATTAGGTCAGCCAGATCAGTACCTTAATTGCCTGTGGTTTGTCTGCCATCATTTACACATGTGTCATGATTACTTTTTACAAAGTTAACCATTTGAAAAGCTAACCCCTCTATTAGGGGGCAAGCCCACACCACATATTATAAAAGCACATAGAACAAACAGAATCAATTTTCATCCTTTCAATTAAGTCTAAATGGCCTTCCCCTCTTCAACTGTTCTCATTAAACAAGAAGCACAAGGGACTGTCATTTGCTCTCTGTATGTTGCCAGGGCAATCTCCAGAAATTTCTTGCAGTATATCAAAGACCTATGTTGCATGTACGAACATGTATCGGAATTTAGAAAAACATTTAAAAGGTTAATTATCTTCAAGACTAATGCACGGCGGTTAATTTAAACACCTGATGCCTGCTGGGTCCTCATTAGAGGATATGCCACAATCATGATAGATAATATTGGCTGCAATTTCCACATTCAGGACTCTGGCTGAATCTAATTTGCTGTATGCTTCTACAGCAATGAACTGCCAAAATGTTGCAAGAGACACGTCTATCAGGTGTATCATAAGCAGTCTTGCATTCACCGGTAATGTGTGTCATAGACTTCATATTCTCAGTCTATTGTGGCTTACTGCTATTTAAATAGGTCTTGTATGTGTAATTACAAAGCTTAACTGCCTTCATAAAGGATTTTGAGATCTACAGAAGGAAAGGTCATGTGTTTTCAGCACTGCTCTGCAGGAGGAAAGGCCCATCGCATAGTCACCTGTGATTGCAGTGGATGAATTCTGCAACCCAAAGCATCCCTTGGACTTCCACACACTTCTAGAAGACTATAATCTTTACTATTATCTTCATCAGAGAATCTGGGGATTCTGTTACTAAAAGGTAATCCAAAGCGGTGATGGATTGCTTAGCCACAGACCTAATTATTTAGAATAAGCATCTAATGCTGTAAAATGGTGCTTCAGAAATCAGTAATGGATACTCAGCCAAATTAGTTGATACTCTCAGGTAGGTAAGTAACTCTCAGGAGTTTTGTATGGAAAACCATTCATTTTGTATTGATCTTTCTTTGAGCATTGTCCCAGGGGAAGGGATGTGAAGTAATGAATTTAAACTTGTCCCAGCAAATGAGATCAGCACTGGGCCCATTTAATGGAGCAGATCCCCAGCTGATGTTAGTGACCTAGCTCTGTAATTATCAGTATTTGTTGGTGTTCTGACTGTCTGTATCTTGACTCATAACGCTAGAGTGCTCACAACTCTTTATCATCCAAATAATGTAGGTGATCAAGACAAACTATTGATCCATTTGTACTCGTCTTTACTGCTTCTTATGATGCAATCCTTATTTAGACTCGTGAGTCACATATTACTATCAGTGACACCAGTGTCAATAATGACATCAGTGGTGATGTCACTGATAGGGATACACGTGTATGCCACGTACTCTTAGCTCAGCAAAGAACTGCTTCATATAAACATACATCTTTGTCTGTCCCTTGTCTCAGTTGGACTTTAAAGTTGCAACAACGGAGTTTCACACAATCACGAATATTTACTGTGGTGTGTCATCCCTGCAAGCTTAGAGAAAAGGTGCTCTGCTTCAAAAAAAAATATTTATTTTGGTTACTTGGATTACTGCCTGGACAGGAAACGATGAAACAGATGTCAGGGAGCCAGATGAGTAATAGAATAATTTTGAAGAGTGATCTGAGCTGCTAAGAAGATGACAATTGAGAGGTCAGAAGCACAAAACATTTTCCACTTTCTTTCCTTCTGAACTCAGAGCTTGAAGCATAAGCTGCCTGTGATTCAGCCTCATCAAGTTGGCATGGTCAGTGCAGCTATAGTTTAAATCCAGGGAGCCATTATGAAGATATCCATAGTGTCATTTTGAGGGGGAAAAAAAGTTTTAGGAGATGAAAAAAGCAAAATCAGGGAGACGTATTATAGCTAGAGAAACTGTTCCATATACCATTGTGCTGTTACAGACATTAATTTACCAGAGAGGCTGAGAAATCATGAGATGCCCAGCCCATTCCCAGCAGCACAGCCTGCACCGCACAGCTGTGAAAGCCTCCCCCCTCCCTCCCACTTAGTGAAGAGCTGCAGTCAGGGCTGTCCTACTGCTAAGTGGATGTTGAATCGTTATTTATGTTACAGTGGTAATGGCAGCCCTTCTCGGTCTGGACGGGGAACCTTCCCCCCATCCCAGTGCCGGTCTCTGGCCAAATGACAGAGAGATGCTTGATACCTTGCAGTCAAAGTTAGCCCGACAGAAAAAAAACTGTGTGTGGTTGACACTGTTGCTATCTCGCCTCCAAACTGGGAAAGCAAAGACATGAAGGAAGTGCCTTGAATTCACAAGGGAAGGTTATGACAGGAGGAGAAGCATCTCAGTCCCCAGGCACTTTGATCACAAAACCATCTTCAAATGGAAGTTTGTAAAATTAACAACTATTTACGCAGGTTAACTGACCTACGTAATAACTCTGTCCAGGATAATGAAGGCATATACAGACCCCTCCATCCTCAACATGCCGAGCAGCTAAAATCCAAAGAGCACTAGAGAATACAGGACCACTGAAAGAAAACCCCAAAGGTATAGAAATGAGCATGTGTGTCCCAAGGGTTTGTCATAACAGGCATGCCATAGCACTGTGCCAGGGCAAATGATATCTGCAGGCAGAGGCCTTCTGTAACAATATTATGATGGCATTAAAATGCAAATAGCAAAATATTCACTTATTCTGATTTTATTAACATGTAAGTTATCTGTAGACAACAATTAGTAGACTTTCTGAGAATGCTATATCTTACACTGAAAGCTCTTTGCATCAGAATGCAAGCATAGAATATGTCTGCATTTGCTTAGCCAAAAGTGTGTTTAAGGCAGAGAACCTAGGCAGTATCAGGATCGAGACACAAAACAGCCGAACAGGACTGAAACTTTTTAGTGAAGTAAGATGCTGCCACCTTCGGACCAAACTGGGGATTAGCAGGATTTACCATAGAGGTAAAACACACTCAAGAGGAAAAACAACAGCTAAAGTCCCAGTGCCACGTCAATAACATTTAGTTGCAGGGTTTTCTGATAAAATATATAACATTGAATTTCAGGAAAGAGAGCAAAAGAAATTATTACCATACTTCCTGAAGAGTTTAACATCTTTTACTTTTTACTATTCTGCACAATGCTCTTTTCTTACACATAAAGGCTCATCAAATACTTTGGATAAGCACACGTAGGTTCTGTGCACTGCTACTTGGCATTTAGAAGTCTTTCTCTTGCAGTTAAAGGCAACAGAAATGAGACATGAAATTACAGAAAACTAGAAATTAGCTGTTCAGACCAGATTCGGGCTAACAAATTGAGCTCGATGTGTGTTACTGCTCATTTCAGCAACAGCATGGATCTCTTAACAGCTATAACTTACATGAGCAAGATCAAGGAGAAGAAAAATATAAAGTAATTTTTCCTCAAATAAACCACAGGAAAAGAAGACCCTGCTTTTTCTTTTCCCACTCACCTCAGAGAAACTCCCTGGATTCCTCTAGTATTTATAAAAATGCTAGAGATCTGGCAGAAACTTGGACCTATCCATGAGAAAGGCTTTTCCCTCAGCTTTGAGATTTGACTGCCTTTCTCTGCCAGCTTCCTGGCAGTGTCACTCCATTGGAGTCAGGATCTCAGCAGCTCACCTGCCAAAACCTTACAGAACCACATGTAAGATGAGTTTCTAAAAAGCGGAAAGAGCACACATCAAACTTAGGGAAGCGTCTGGCTATACTTTCTTGGTTTAGTATTCACACAGAGGTGGGATGTCTGTATACACTCTGCATGTGACAGCCCAGAAAACTCTCACTTGTGGTTCAGGACAGCAGAAAGACAATTGTGCCACAGGTATGGTTGTCAACCTTGTGCAAATCAGGCAAAAAAAGTAAGTAGTCGAGGATGTTTTGATAATGTAGATCAACAGAGCCCAGCTGAATGCCACAGATGGTCAGGACCTCAGAGTCCACAAGATGGTACTCACAGCACTATCCAGAAAGGACCTGCTACATAAATCCCATCACGGCTTCTCAACAGGCATCAAAGTATGGTACTTAGATGCAGGATCAAAGCACTCTGTTCTGTGGCTCAGCAGAGATAGCAATCTGTGCTTTCCAAAGAAACACAGTCAAGTTCTGATACTGGATTTCTTTCTGAAAATCAGAAATACGTCTTCAGTCTCACAGGCAAGGCTTTGCAAAAGAAAAAAAAAACCTTTATGTGTCTTTATTATAAATACATTTATAAAATACAGTATTTCTTGTTGGTAAGATTTCTTAATGATGACTTTAACTTGTTCTCAGACTTCAGTTATGCTGAAAAAAAAAAATTAGCACAGCAATGATCAGGCTGCATGAAAGTCTGCACCAGTCTTTTTATGTGGAGGAATACATCAAAGGACTTCAAGGGGTTTAATAATGGAACTACGACAGCCTGAAGAATAAACAGAATTTGAGTGGACAGATGCACAGGACTTAGAGCTTAATCTAAGAGCCCGCGACTTGCTGAAAGGAGCCAATATGAAAGTAATTATGCATTTAAAACAATTACTATTTATTCTTCAAAGAGTCATACTCAAGTGAAGTAACCCATTTTTAATTATTTCTGGTAATTGCATTGTATCCCCAAATTATATGTCTGGATACTCTTTGAACCAAGCTTTCCCCCCCCAAAAAAACCAACCCCACCCCCCATCTTGAATACTTCTCCCCTAGCTTATCATTTCCTGCGAGTATAATACAGGGTGTTAAGCCTGAGTAAATACCACTAATTTTAGTTTCTGTATCTAGGGCAGAATTCAGTTTAACAATGAATAATCACAGATGCAATTGTTCATTTACCACTGACTTTTGATAATCTGGAAAATCCTATAAAAGTATCAAGGCATTTCTATTAAAATTGTGGTAGCTCACTCATACAAATTGCACTTAGTAAAATGACGGATCACCAGCTTAGGATGGACCTTATCCTGCTTCAGACATCATACAATAGCTTTCCATTCAGGAACATCAATATACAAAATCTGATTTAAGATAATCCCCAGAGCATCCATCATTTCTACTGAGACATAATCACATTATTCTTGAGTAGCAGAACCTAGGGAGCAAATTCCATCATCTATACCTTCTACTCACTAGCTGGGACAGTAGTGCAAATTTTACTTTTAAGTGTAATTAATGTAGTTAATGATAAGTTTGTGGGGAAATTTCCAGTGCTACGCTTAAGAACATACCCTGCTCATATATGCATATAGAGGCTAATTTTAAGCTAGCTAGCTCTAGTACTGGTGACAGCTTAACTGCAGCAGAGCAGGCTCAGTACATGTTCCCCTCCATGGGACTCAGGTCATTTTGGGCAGCTGATCTATGCCAAGATCCAGCTTACTGCCGCTTAATGCTGCTGGCAGTACCCACTGCTAGCTAGTTGGCAGCTGGCTCAGGTGAGGCTGTATGAGCTGCAGTCGCACTAAGAATTTCAAATTTGCAGTGAATGCTGTGCGGACTCTAAATTAAACGGTTTTGTTTGATGCAGACAGGACTGCTCCTCCCAGTCTGTCTCAAGTCTACCAGACCTACTAATTTTTCCCACAGAGTAATTCATCTCCTTCTCCATGCCTTGTCACACTGCTCATCCTCTTTTGTTCCACTTCGAAACTGTGATTAAGGCTAGATTTATCTCATCCCGGTTGTCCATTCCAGCTTCACACAACAACAGAATCACAGAGTTGGAAGGGCCCTCTAGAGATCATGTAGTTCAATGCCCCAACTAAAGCAGGATTGCCTAGAGCACATCACAAAGAATTTCATCCAGGTGGATTTTGAAAGTCTCCAAAGATGGAGACTCCACGACATTCCTTGGCAGCCTATTCCACTGCTCTGTCACTCTCACAGTAAAGAAGTTTTTCCTCATATTTAGATGGAACTTTCAGTGTTCAAGTTTATGCCTGTTATATCTTGTCCTGTCACTGGGCACCACTGAAAAAAGACTGGCCTCATCTTCCTGACACCATCCTTTAAGTATTTATAAGCATTGACAAGATACTCCCTCAGTCTCTAGACTAAAAAGCCCCAAGTCCGTCAGCCTTTCCTCACAAGAGAAATGATCTAGTCCCCTAATCATCTTCGTAGCCCCTTGCTGTACCATCTCCAGCAGTTCCCTGTCCTTCTTGAACTGAGGAGCCCAGAACTGGACACAGTACTCCAGATATGGCCACACCAGGACAGAGTAAAGGCGAAGAAGAACCTTTCTCGACTTACTAGCCACACCTCTTCTAATCCACCCCAGGATGCCATTGACCTTCTTGGCCATGAGGGCACATTGCTAGCTCATGGTCATCCTGCTGACCACCAGGATTCCCAGGTGTTTTTCCTCAGAGCTGCTTTCCAGCTGCTTTCCTCTAACCTGTACAGATCCATGGGGTTATTCCTCCCCAGGTGCAGTACCTACACTTCCCTTTGTTGAATTTCATAAGGTTCCTCTCCCCCCAACTCTGCAGCCTGTCCAGGTCAGGCTGGATGGCAGTACAGCCTTCTGGTATCTCAATCATCCCTCCCACTTTTGTATCATCAGCAAACTTGCTGACCATACACTCTATACCTGCATTCAGGTCATTGGTGAATATATTGAATAGGACTGAACCCGGTACTGACATTAGGGGAACACCCTTTGGTACAGACCTCCAGCTAGACTCTGTGCCACTAATCACAACTGTCTGAGCTCTATCTTTCAGTCATTTCTCAATCCACTCCACTGTCCATTTATCTAACCCACACTTCCTAAGCTTGCCCATGAGGATGCTGTGGTAGATGGTGTTGAAAATCTTGCTGAAGTCAACTGCCCTCCCCTCATCCATCCATCCAGTCATGCCATCAGGGAAGGCTATCGGATCAGTCAGACATGATTTCCCCTTGATAAATCCCTGTTGACTACTTCTGATAACCTTGTTTTCCTGCACATGCTTTGAGATGACACCCAGAATAAGCTGTTCCATCACCTTTCCAGGGGTAGAGGTGAGGGTGACTGGCCTGTAGTTTCCTGGGTCTTCCTTCTTGCCCTTTTTGAAGACTGGAGTGACATTTTCCTCCAGTCCTCAGGCATCTCATCTGTTCTCCAGGACTTTTCAGAAATGATGGAAAGTGGCCCAGCAATGACTTCTTCCAGTTTCCTCAGCACTCATGGGTGCATCGGATCAGGACCCATAGACTTGCAGATATCCCATTTAACTTAATTGATCTCTTACTTGACCCTCCTTAACCAAGAGAAAGTCTTCCTTCCTCCAGACTTTCTTTGTTACCTCCAAAGTCCAGGACTTCTGAGGGCTGACTTGAGCAGTAAAGACTGAATTAAAGAAAGCATTCAGCAACTCTGCATTCTCTGAATCCTCTGCCACCATGGCACCTGTCTCATTCAACAGTGGGTCCACATTTTCTCTAGTTTTCCTTTTGCTTCTAATGTACTTGAAGAAACCCTTCTTATTGATCTTGACACCCCTTGCCGGCTTTAATTCCAGTGAGGCCTTGACTTTCAAGGTTTCCAGTGAGTTTGGAGGGTCACGCTAGCAAATATGTCCTGTTTGAGGCCACCTCTAACCTCAGGACTTCACGGCTTTTCTAGAACTTCAGGCAAGCAGGCTGTGGCTTTTTCAGTTCTTTATAATTCAAATTCCTTTCTCTCAACAATTTCTTGAGCTGATCCTTCCTGTGCTGTTTATAATTCAATTTTTTCCATTCTTTCTTTTCCATCTGCTTTCTGGAAAAAGATGCAAGAAAACAAGCCTTTTTCTCTTGCTTTTTCTTTCAGCAATACTGGTTTTTATTAATATGGAGGGTTTTTCCCATTAGTCAGCCAGTACCTATTAAAATAGCCTACTCACTGTTTTCACTTCCTAGTGAGAAAGGTTTTTGTGTGGAGCCCAGAAATAACCCATGTTGCGGAAAAAGTGTGAAGGGTCTGCCCAGGTCCTCCAGGGCACCTCCAGCCTCACTTGTCTCTGCCCAGGCCTCCAGGGCTCCCCCCATCCTGCTCACAGCCCAGGATGCTGTTTCAACCCCACAGGCAGTCAGCCCCTGCCCCAGTGATGCTGCAGCAGGGCTGGTCTACAGTTCCCCACTGTCCTGCCTGGTGGTTAGCCCATTGGTGGGCCACCCCACCCTTCTTCCTCAGGGTGAAGGTGAGAGGTGAGTGTCTCAGAGGAAGAGGCCAGCACAGGACACCCTGCAGGTGAGGGTGCAAGGAAACACCTTCCAGGTGAACAGTGCAAACAAGACTGCTGCTTCTCCTTCAGCACCATGTCACGCTGGTTGTTTGCCATACTTTCAATTTTTTGACTGACTGACCATGAAATAAGCAGGATTTTTTTTTCTCTAGTTAACTACTATCATTACTGCTCTCTGGGAAATCAGTGTCCATCATTTATATTATACTGTCTTCCTGTCAGAGGAATGAGCTCAAATGTACTGTCATGGATGCACATAGAAACTGGGACATGAGAAGCAACAGACATCTGTTCTCAGAAGTTCATTTCTTCAGTCAGAACTCCTGTAATCACACATTGTACGTACATTGGAGAAGGGAGAAAACAAATTGCCCTAAAATAACAAACATGAAGGAAACCTCTTACAAACACAAGCAGATGCAGACCAAAACAAATTCACAAATACAGACTGAAAACCTGCAGAAAAGGAAGGCTCTAAGGGTGAGTAATATGCAAAATACTCTTTGTACTAAACTAATTATCTCTACTGCAAATAAATGAAGTCCTTATTGTCCCAAGAAACAAGTAACATGCTAATCCAACAATTTTAAAAAAAATGCAGTTATGTTACATCCAGATTGCAGTTTAAGAACAGTTGCTCCTGTTGTATCTTTCGACATGAAAGGATTGTTTTCTGATAGTATGAAAATGTGCAATGATGTGGTATTCTAGAACATCTGCTTATAATTCACAAATATTGCTCTCTGATGGTCCTAACTTAGTAAGGATATCATGCTCTTATTACCACTATTGCAGCCCTGTTACTTAGTCATCGATTAAGCATCCTTTGAGCTTATTTTCCTAACTGTATAGCAAGAAGAAATCTGTGGAACTATCAATACCATGTCAAGTGAAGTCAAAAGCTTTTGTAGAGCATCCTTTGCACAAAACCAAGAAATCTGCACTTCTCTGTCGCCTGAAGCAAGTGGTATGGCTTCTGCAGGCATCTCTCCTCCAAAGCAACGTCAGAAATGTGAACCCATGGATCTTGAATTGCCGAATTCGGCACTTCTGCTGTCTGAAGAAGTGTGCAGGAGGGTTCTACTAAGCTTATTTCATACGTGAAGTGAGATTCAGAACAGTAGATGTACAAAAAGCCTTTGCTCCAAGGGCAGTAAGTGATGCAGCTCAGTTCCTAGAATTACATCTAAAACATTTTAAAGAAGTCTGACAAATATTCTTACTCTTTGAGCCATATAACAAAATCCTCATCTATCTGATATCCACAAGACACATACTACACCCTTTGAAGCACTGAGGAATAGTTCACAATTAGGACAGGGTAATGGTTCCATAGGGCATCACTGTGAGATTAGGCTGGGAGTCTGGGAATGCCACTGTATCCTCAGAGTGCGCACAGAGTGTTTGCCGAATATCACTTGATAAATCATTTCCTCCGATAGTAACAACATGGATGCCTTGGAGGTGCACCTGAACTACATATGAAACACGTGGCAGTACAAAAGATTGCAAGCGGGCATATTCTAAGAGGCAAAAACATGCATTCTAGTCACTTTACAGTTAGCTTTTAAAGAAGGTAATTTTCATGTCCTTTACAAGCAGAGACGTTTGAAGCAACTGCATTGTGATGATTCTATGAGTGGAATATAGTTGTGATAGCCTTTTGTATAAAAATGCCTTGTGAAATGTGCTTTAAGCAGAAGGTTAGAGGTTCCTGTTGCCCATACTGAGAGATCTTCTTTTGCCTGCATTCATAAGACAGATGACTGAGATTTTTTTTCTTTTTTCTACTCCCATGTACTTGTATGCTTGTGCTTATGTCACATCCAGTTTGACAAGCCAAACATCATCCCAGGCCAGACTTATCTACTCAGAATTTCTTAGCAAAAATTGAAGCCCACCATCTGAAGCTGGAATAGTACCTCCAGCCTTGGCAGGTGAGAAGTGGAACAGGCTTGTCAGGGAATTCCAGGGAGCTGCGCTTGTGATCATAGAATCATAGACTCATAGAATGTTCAGGGTTGGAAGGGACCTCGAAATATCATCTAGGCCAACTCCCCTGCCAGAGCAGGATCCCCTAGGGCAGTCACAAAGGAACGCGTCCAGGTGGGTTTTGAAAGTCTCCAGAGAAGGAGACTCCACAACCTCTCTGGGCAGCCTGTGCCAGTGCTCTGCCACCCTCACAGTAAAGAAGTTTCTCCTCATGTTAAGGTGGAACTTTCTGTGTTCTAACTTATACCCATTATTTCTTGTTCTATTGCTGGGCACCGCTGAGAAGAGATTGTCCCCTTCCTCTTGACATCCGCCACTCAGATACTTGTATACAATAATAAGGTCCCCTCTCAGCCATCTCCTTTCAAGGCTAAACAGCCCCAGTTCTCTCAGTCTCTCTTCAGAGGAGAGATGTTCAAGTCCCTTAATCACCCTCGTAGCTCTCTTTTGGACTCTCTCCAGTAGGTCCCTGTCTCTCTTGAACTGAGGAGCCCAAAACTGGACACAGTATTCCAGGTGTGATCTCACCAGGGCAGAGTAGAAGGGGAGGAGAACCTCCCTAGCCCTGCTGGACACACTTTTCTTAATGCACCCTGGGATCCCCTTTGCCCTCTTGGCCACAAGGGCACATTGCTGTCCCATGGACACCTCATTGCCCACTAGGACTCCAAGGTCTTTCTCCATGGGGCTGCTTTCCAGCACGATGACCCCTAATCTGTACTGGTGCCTGGTGTTGTTCCTCCCCAGATGCAGGAGTCCACACTTGTCCTTATTGAACTTCATGAGGTTTCCCTTTGCCCAGTTCTCCAGCCTGTCCAGATCTCGTTGGATGGCAGCACAGCCCTACTGTGTGTCAGCCACCCCTCCCAGTTTTGTATCAGTGAACATACTGAGGGGGCACTCTATCCCCTCGTCCAGGTCATTGATGAAGATATTGAACAAAACTGGACCCAGCACTGATCCCTGGGGATCACCTCAGGCCTCCAACTGGACTCTGTGCCACGGATCACAACCCTCTGAACTCTGTTGTTGATCCTACTGTTCAAGACTGAAGAACAATAAAGGTTCCTCCTGAGCAGCTGCCTTGTGAGACAAGCTGTCTGACACATCTGTTTCCAGCACGGATAAGGTCAGTCAGTGATCTTGCAGCCATTTTGCCAAGAGTCTTCTGTCATAAGTGATTGATTGCTTTGCCTCTATCCAGAGATGCTCTTGCCTCTTGCTCACATAGGAGGTAGCCAAAGAGCTACTCCCTGAAGGCCAGACTGTGCTTTCTGTCCCTAAATCATTCTTATAGTAAAACCAAAATGAAAAAAAAATTATATGTCTCTTTACAGAAAGTTATTTTAAAAAATCCACATCGTTTGTTAGCATATACTCTGCCACATTTTACTGCCATATTGCCATCCTATACTTTGGTGTCATACACTAACACTATTTATTGGCTACTCCTTTTTTGGTCATCAAAGCCATTTCAGAGTAAGAAAAAACTTCCAGGCCATTAATTTGAACATGGAAACATTTATTTACTCTTAAACATGTTTCGGAACTACCCATTACAACCCAGCTGTTTTGTCAGAATGCAGACATTAGAAATATCATATACCATATCAGACATGACAGATGTATCTTCACTTAGCTTCTCTATGGAAAACAAAGAAATCAACTGCTCTGATGGTCTAAATCCCAGCAGAAGGAAGATAGGCTTGAGGTATCTGGAGAAAAGATGGGCCTCCCTGTGATTTCAGCTTGAGCAAGTTGGTACGAAGTGCACAAGACCTGCTCAAGCAACCTTGAATGAAAAACTTGGATAAACTGCCAAAAGTTTGGAGATATCATTTTCTACTTTGCCTGCAAAAACATTCTAAATGCCAAGAGAGAAACTGTCAGAGACACCACCTTTCTCTGGGCCACTGCTTACGAAGTTCTTGTCAATGGAAAACACAAAGCAGTTTTTATGCACAGTAGCTACACTGCAAGCATATTCTGGTCTCCCATCAATATCAGCACCTCCACAGCCACTGTAAGCAGAGGTGATGCTGAGAATTTGAGTGGATTATAGATGTATAATTAAAAGCAATATAAGTAAAATAGTCCCTCAGCCTTGTGGCCAGCTGTATCCACTCATATACTTCAGCATACTGAAAGTATAACTCCCAAGAGTTTTCCAGAGTCACAAACATTGCTTTGGAAGGAGAATATTGTAACCAAGTTCTGCTGCAGATGTAATGAAATAACAAAATGCCAAAAGTAGCCGAACTGCTAAGTAAAAAATTAATCAATTAAAGCTCTTCAACACTACTTTGCTGTTCCATAAAACTTTTTAACTATATTATGAACACAATTTGGGAAACACCTTAAATTTTTCCTTGCAGTTTGCTTTCTGAGAGCGTAAGTTCAGGGAATTTCAGAGAGAAGAATGAATACTAACATTGTCAGGAACAGTATTTATTTTCTTCGCTATAGTCATATAGTAAGCACAAGTGATTCTATTAATTATAAACTGATATTATGCTGTTATCTCAGCTGAACAGATCAGAGCTCAGCCCATGAGCATGTATCTACCAACCTGGTAGATACACAGTTAGTAAAAGCACGCTCCAGATCAATAACATTGATCAACGATCCAAAACCTGAGTAATTAAATCATTATCTACTGGAAGCTGCAGTCATATAGCACTCTGAGAGAGCGATCTCATCACTGTGAGAGGCATCAGCAAGGAAACAGCTACAGATAATAACTCTGGATCCCTTTCCACACCTAGATCAAAACACTCCACTCAGAGGCACAGCTTTACCCTGAATTTATCTTGCACGCTCAGAGATGGGGTTATACGCACAACAGTTAGAATTAGAGTCCTTCACAGGATGTGTGCATTTCATGATTGCTTTAACAGTTACTTTTTTAGAACAATTAAATGTCTGACTTTTTAAGTGGGGTCCCAGTTTAATTTTCATTGCTTAAAACAAATTAATCAAGTCACTGACAAGTTAACAGCTCTTTTTACTCCTCATTGTGCTTTGTTTGAATTAGTGTGTTTTAATTTCTCTAAGCAAAAGGACCTTTTGATTCTGTTTCAACCCAGCAAAATTAAAAATTATCCTCCACTGGTTTCTTTTCCTTACACCAGCTTTAACTCTGTAGTCAATATGCACTTTAAAAAATGAAGTAGAGGATCAGGTGCCTTCTTCCAAACACTCTTCAGGA
The DNA here is from genome assembly GCF_000703405.1 of Apaloderma vittatum. Classification (NCBI taxonomy): domain Eukaryota; kingdom Metazoa; phylum Chordata; class Aves; order Trogoniformes; family Trogonidae; genus Apaloderma; species Apaloderma vittatum. The sequence goes on along the minus strand of NW_009736733.1, from coordinate 26,199 downwards.
GTACCACACACTGCTGTGGTAGGAATGGTGGATAAATGCTCTTTGAAAGCTTTTGCTCTGAACCTGAAACAAGGCACAGCAATGACTCCTTTCCAGCAACTCCCTATCATATTCCATTCTGGCAGTCATCTTCCAGTCATATCTACAGCTAGGATCTACAATTGAACAAGAGGGAAAGAACAAAAAAGATGCTAGAAGATTAATGGTATTTGGAACTATATGACCACAATCCCAGCTTCAGTAAACATAAACAGAAACACACGAACAAAATCAATATATCATGTTGGCCCAGTTACTGAATATGCTTTCTATAAACTTCAGAAGAATAGCATTAGGCTAGCTTAGGTCTATAAGCACCACCCTGAAAATCAACTACAGCATATCCAAAAACATTTTCAGAAATGCCCCTCATGACACGGAACTTCCTCCCAAACTATCTGTTCCCACAAAGACTAGTAAATGTTCTTTGCTTAAGCAAAGAATCCTTGCAAACTCATTTTGGCTAATGTTGTTGCACCAGCTGATGTGTGTGAAGGATGAAGGGTGGCCCCATTTTCTGTACAGTCTGTCTTCACAGAGAAACTGTGCAGCACCTGACAATATTGGATACCTGGAGCACCTCTGAGTAGGCTGCAAACAACTTCCCAGGTGTCTACATTGATCTCAACATCTGTGCTTTTGAGATGTCAAGTATGCACCCAACCTAGAGTGCAATGTGGACCAGTAAAGACATGATACAGGGCAACCAGAGCTGCCTTTTATGTTAAAATTTTAATATTTTGCATTCGTGGCACTTATGCTGTAGGTGAGATATCAGTCCCACCTGGTACTTCATCTCTCCCCTCTTCTACAGTCAGGGAGTCCAGCAGGAAAGATTCAGCCACAGTTGCCCAGAGTTTTGTTCTGTCCAGACCTGAGTGTATGGAGTTTAAAAGACAAAAATGAACTTATTACAGAATAGGTAAAGACCATCTCCATCTTGTGGAAAGAAAGTGGCAAATGAAGCTTCAAAGAGGGTGCTCAACATCCTGAATCAGTCGAACCTGCACCACAAATACATAAGCATCAGAGCTCATATTTAAAATTCAAAGCTTACAAGTGCATAGGAAGCTCCATCATCCTCCCTGGTGTGTACCACCTTTTAAATATTAATGGTTACATAGTAAATATACTACTGTGCTGTGTCACTGCTCAAACCCAGGCTAAAGTAGCAGAAGTGACAAAATTGCACTGCTGGCATGAACATACTAGGAAATTCCAGAGTATGTTTTATCAGTCAGAGATTTTTTTCTCACATCCAAAATCTCCGTTTATAAAGGGCTTCTGACATACAAGAGATAAAGAAAACCTAATTAAATTGTATAGGAAGTCAGCACAATAGGTGTCTTAATTATTCCCTATTAACCCTGCCCAGGAACTCACAGGCAAGGTGAACATACACAAACAAATTAGTGTTGTGAAGAGCTTCTTCTGCTTAAAACAAAGACAAATAACACAATAGAATTGGGTGCTGAAAAAAAAATATGCACGCTGAACGTTCTCCAAATTTGCTCCTTCCTGTGATGCAACTTCTCTGTCAGCTTAAGGACTGAAGCTTTCTCCCAAAGCTTGGTGTTTTCTGTACCTGTCCTGTCAAGACTTCTCCACCACTGTGCTCTGTGTTCTTTGCCCTTGAACCTCTTTTTCCTCCAAAACTGGAGTTACACAAACACAGTGGCCTGATTTCATTCTGGCAAACAAAATTATGGATCTTTTATACCAGCACATTCTAGGCACTTGTAACCTTACCAGATGCTAACTCTGCATTCTTCAAGACGAACCATATTGCCAAGCCTTTTTAAATAAAGCTCCTAAGGAGATAGTCCAGTCAAGTTAAGCAGAATCAATGAGGCCACACATCCAGCCTCACAACAGGTCAGTCTCTGAGCTGCCTGCTTTTTTCCCACATCTCACTGAAAATGGACCAATGTCCACCAAGGTGGGGAAGCTGGATTAGGCTCTACACTGCTTCTACACTCAGAAGTTCTTTATCTGTCTAGGAAACAGACATTTCTGCCAAGTAAAGCTCATGATGACAGAGAATAAAATCCACCTAAATATATATTGACACTTTGCCTTATACGTCCTCCCAAAAGATTATAAATTACTCATGTAATTGCACTCCAGAATTCAATAAGAATTAACAACCTAAAATAAAGGCATTTTTTTCTATGATGCAGCAAAGACTACTGCACAAAAAGTATGTCCCTTTTTGTCGTGGGATGATATCTCAACTCCGCCTGCTGCTGCATAACAAACATTAAGTATTCTTTAGAGCAAAATATTTTTACCTGGTAGTTGTCACCTGTTACATGGAAAAATCCTGTGAGATTTTAAACTGCATAAAAGCCAATGTACACAAGTGGTGTGTGCACATAGGTAACTTATTTTAGTATCATGTGCCTCAAACTAAGCAAATTGGAATTAAGCTGGAGGAAATTTCCACAGAGAATTCTATCTTGCAAGTACTATCTCCAAGCATACCGGAGAAGCACTTGGCTGGAAACTGCACCTGCAATTAGAAAGAGACGTGAAGTAGTCATTTCTCAAAAAACAAAAACAGCCAAGAAAACAAAACTAATCTAATTATTAAGTAGTATAAAAATATTTCTAGACCTGCTTTTAGTTGTGTTGCATTTGCTTCCACACAATATCAATATAGTAGGCAGACCACATAAATGAAAAAAACAAGTATTTTCTTTTCTTGCTGTCATCAATCTAAAGACTGAGCATTTCCAGCAGTGATAACTTTTAATACTTGTAAGAGTGGCCTGGGTGGCATGCAGTTTAGGTGTATATGTAAGGTCTATCTGCTTGAGAAGTGACAGGAGAAACTTCATATATTGTTTTCAGGCTTAGCTCCTCAGTATCTTGCGTACCTTTTCCTTTCCCTGGGAGAAGTTACTCACCACTTGCTGCGCCTTTCCTAGAACATCCTCTCAACAGAGTTGTAGGAGACACATTGCTGGAGAGGGACCGATCAAGGAAGTTTTTTCCACTTATTTATTGACTGGAAAATGAAGAGGGAGACCAGTGGCTTAACATCTCCATAGCGCCACTTGCCTTCATTCTATTTTAATATAAAATTATCATATAATGCAATTGATATACACAGGAAAAACAACAACCATTTACAAAAGAGTTACTGTAGTGACTTTTTATCATTACTGTTCCTTTTTAAAATCACTACAGTGATTTTTAATAAAGCAAGATCCTAAGACTAAGACTCAAATTACATGCAATGCCTCTAGTTTTGCCTTCTCTAGAGAATAGTGGATTGCCTCAAAGCACAGGAAGGAAAATATTTAGCCAACATGCTAAAGGAAGGTGCTATGAAAAAAGTAAGTTAGTGAAGAGTTTTTTAAAAAATCCTGACAGCATTACCTGTGCTAAAACTTAAATAAGAGTATGTAAAGATAGATACTATTTGTAGGAACTGTATAGGGCTATTTTGCTGGGATATAATCATCCTAGTTTTCCCTTTTCTTATGATGATTTTTTTCTCAAAAATTAACCATAGCTATGAATTCTTCCAGTTCTGCAAGTGTTTATGAGACTACTACCTTCAAAATCTGTCCCTTTAAGTAAAATCAAATAGATGGTTTCAAGACGACAGTATGAATATCAAAATAAACACACTAATGAATAAATCAATGTAATAAAATTGGCATTAGGAATATTTACTGCTCTATTTCCATTATCAAATCCATCCCCTCAAGTTCATGTAAGTAAAAAATAGAAACTAGTAGATTTGTTCGTCTAAGAAAGAGAGCATTTTTTCTGTATACAAAATGGTTATGACTTAAAATCTGTTAGCTTTTTCCTTTGTACACATGGCTTATCCCATTTGTAAAGAAATATTCATGGTTTTCTTGCATGTAGACCAACAAGGTTTCCTACACCTACACAAACTTCTAAGCTCTCACATTCCCAAATATTAATGAATTATTCCTAATTATATGAAGGGAAGGAGGAGGGCATACAGTTCTGTTCAGATTTTTATATAGGTAGTCATACTAATAAAGACATGGGTGAATCATTCTTATAAATATTTGCAAACTCTTTCAAATGCTCCTGCTGTCATGTTTTGGTATCTATGTGGTATTCACTGAAAAAAACAATTTTGTAGCAGAACTTAAAGAATTTATCCAGGATTCTTAGGCTACTTGATCTAATCCAAATGTTTTTTCTGTTTTTTTTCTGAGTAAGATTATAATTATCTCACAGAAAAGTGTGACTAATACAATCAAAGGTACACAGACTTGGTCTTTTTGGCCTGTAGAAGAGGTGATGGAGATAGAGATATGACAAGCATCTGAATATTCCTGAAGTATGACAGGAAGACAGTGAACAGGAAACAATTTTTCAGCGTGCCTCTTATGATAGGAACGAGCAAACATCAAGCAGCAGGTACAAGCAAGTAAAGGGAGATCTCTTCTCTCATGCAGTATAAAATTTAAATTCATTGTCACAGGATATTATGGGTAGGAAGAAAAAGCCTTCAAGGCCTATTAAACACTATGATATTACCTCCAGCACAAGAAATCTCTGATACATAGATCACTAAAACCTGAGACAGTAAAATATGACTGTAGCATTGATTATTCTTCCATAGGCATCTGCTACAGCCACTATCAAAATACACATGCTCCTTGATAGGGTAGACAGGTCCTTCATCTCAAAAAGTGCAAACTCCTTTATGCCATATATTATATGATATCCATTTAAAAAATATTAACTATGTTATCATATATTTTCCCTTTCTGCACATATATACACACATATATATGCACATGTATATATACGTTTATGTATGCACATATATATGTTCATGCAAAAGTGAGAGTGATGACTTTTCTTGGTTCCAGGTACACTTTTAGCAGCAAGGAATAATGTAAACTGCTGCCTTGGGAAAGCCTTAGCAGTCTAATAGTACATGGACACTGTAAACTCATATGAGCTGTGCCACTGAGACTCGTGTCATGGAGATTCATGTTACAGAGTCCTGAGCTAGAAGAAACTGCACCTTCAGTGATGTTTTTTGGCAGTTTATTTTTGTGCAATGCCCCAGATTAAAAGAAAAGAAAAACAACACACCACAAAGGAAATCTGAAAAGAAACCAGCCCAAATTCCAGCATGCAGCTCCATAATCACACCCAAATGTGCCTTTTGCAGGGCCAGAACCTCTCTCTTTTCCCTATACAGACAACTGCCACCAACCAACTCCCCAAGGCAGAATCTGGAGCATCTTTGTTGTTACTGCTTCAGTTTCCTCGGGTCGCCCGATCTCCATCTCTTTGTCTAGTGAGTCTCAGACCCTCTGACTCTAAGCTCAGACACTTTGTTCCAAGTTGTGCCTTTTCCCAATCCCTCTGCTGTGCTAAATGACTTCTGGACTGGAGTCAATTTTGCTCTCCTCCTGTTGATCAGGCTTTTTCCTAATCCCGTCAGTTTTATCCCTTCCTCCTCTCTTTTACACAAGACTTTTCCCTGTTTTGTATTTAAATTGTGTAATGTCATTCTGCAGATTTCTTCAGCAGGTCTACACCGCCACAGTTTCTTTCTCCTTGCTGTACAAACCAGCTGGGAAAAATCTTTTTTTTTTTTCCCCAAAGCAGATTTTTGTTTAATGAGGAAATACTTATCCAATAAAATTAAGAACATTAGTACACAGAAGTTTTATGATCCAACAGTGAATTTCTGAGCAGAGTATAGCTTTTTCTTCCTTTTCTTGCTTTTGGTCTCAGACTGTCTTTGTGCTCATTGTTCATGTGTCACCAACCATGTGGCATCTTGGGCCACTGCTCAAGAGGCTTGCTCTTTCTGCCTTTGTAAAACTTCTTCAAGTTCTCCTTCTGGTGTTAACTGAAAACAGCCATGGCTCTGGCTATGGATTTGGAGACCATATCTATCTTGGAGAGTTCAAAATTGTTTTTCCCCAGGATCTTCACCACATGGCACTGGGCCCATTCAAGCTTCTGGCCATCCATTTACACCAGTGGCTCCTCTTTGTCCTTCCCTTACAGATAGATGTCAGGCACCGGTCTTTGCCACTGATCTTTGCCAAGCAAGAAGAGGACTCATTGCAGGTCTGGGTTCACCCTCTTGAGCCCGGGCTCATAGCCCGTGAGACCTGCTCACAGGCCCCACAGGGGAAGAGATGCAGTACAGTCAGTGACCACACGAACACAGGGATTTTAGAGCACTGCATGTCTGAACTGAAGGTAAGCAAAGACTTTTGACTTCATTAAATGCATTTTCCCCAGCTATATTCTGAATAGTAGCTAAAATGTTTTTATGGGATTTTCTAGACTCACACACACCACCAGCCTGTCACCTTCATCTAGTCTAGCAAATTTTTCCAAGTGACAGTTTTCTCTGATGGGCAGTTAATGACTTCAGTAGTTGAAACTCTCGTAAAATTAGCCACTTTTTTTTTCCTTAACTTTTGCATAAAATGTGCAATCTGTCACACACAACCCAGTTACACTGAAACAGTTACTAGTAGACAGGTAACAGCTCTGAACACCTAATTAAATATTGAAAAATCATCAGCTTAGTCAAAGAAAATGTGATGACAGAAAGGGGAAAGGTTTCCTGCATTGCTCTGCAGGCAGTACAGCCATTAGACTTTCTGTTTCATGAGGTATTTACATTTAATGTTGTAAGTATCCATATTTTCTCTATCAGCTGCATACCTAGAAGAGATCACACTCCCTTGGTTTCTCCACTGGTCTCACCTGTGCATGGAAATGACTGAGGGAGGCTAAGAAGAGGAAGCAGTGATGTGGAAGGAGGTCTGCGAATGCAGCCGGGACTGGGGGAATGAACATCATCCCTTTTCCTGTTCTGGGGAGTGTCCCAGAAAAGAAAGATGCTCTGTGACTCCAGAATGGACTCTTCAGCTAAGAGCATCTCAAGTTGGCTCTGCTGAGAAGAGTGACACATACCACGGACTGCCAAAACTCCCACATAGGACTCTCTTTCTACCATAGAGACAATTTGATGTCCAAACGTTTTTCAGCTAAGAAAATAGAAGGGGGGGATGTCTCTTTTTCTTTCTTTTTTTTGGGGATGGGATGTTTAATGTCTTAGTGATCAGATCTGCAGTACTAATGTCCTTCAACACTTTTTAATCTAATGAAAACTAAATCAACTATTAAAACTTACATTATTTTACAGTTCAGATTTGCTTAAGGTCATGAACTATGCACAACTAAAAAGCTTTGCTGCAAGAGAAACTATCACCAGAAATATTTCACAATACGCTGGATTTTCTTCTTCCTCTTTTTTTCCTTTTACTCCAGGTTATTAGAAAATACGAAACCGTTAAGAGGAAAATAGTAACTGCAGTCAGGACATTCTGTTCACTTACCCTTTAACTTTTCTGCTGTAATGCTAGTGTTATAATGGATACCAATTATTTTGATAATTTTCTCTGCAATTCTGTAGGTATTAAGCAAATTAATCTAGTCTGCAGGAAAAAAATAATTTGATAATCTCCATGGTAAAGAGTCTTCTTTATCATCAGTGTTTTTGCAGATTTCTGTCCTTGGCTTGGTAGGCAAGTTAAAACCACTGTGAAAAAGTAAAGTCTTATCAAAAGAACATGAATTATACGTAACAAAACCAAGCAAGTAAAATGTATTTATTGAAATAATCACAGACACACTGAATTATCATTTCCAATCTGGAACTATGGAGTTCCAGAGTGGTGTGCAGATACATAATCACAGGATTACAAGAACGCTCTTAGATTCAACCCCATATCACCTTTTTCAAAGAAAGTCTTCACTTGCAAAGAAGACCTACAAAAATTGTTTCCACAGCATTTTATAGGATTAACAACTTGCCTATACGGATTATCTTTAAAATATTTAACAGTTTGCAGCAACTAAAGAATATTAAAAGGACACAGTAAAGAATATGAAATATGTAAAATCAATGTTGAATGTAAGTCTTCACTCTTTTTTGTTTGTGCGTTGTATTCCTATCTTTAATTAGAAGAACACAGAATGATATATCTGTGTTGCACTCTCTTGCAATTAGCCACACATGGATAATCTATTTTGGCACGCATATTACTTTGTATGTGCCATGCTAGACCACAAAAGCTATTTATACAATATGTAAGTATAAACTGCATTTATGCAATATGCTACAAATTAAGGGTAACAATGAGAAAAGTAGTAAGTATCTGCTAGCGTATTAGGCCGACAAAATAATAAGCCAAAAGCTGCTTTTATTCAAGGTTGCATTTAATTTAGTCAGACTAATATAAAAAGCTATGAAAAGCTTATCTCTGTTTGGTTACTATAATTTCCAAATAAGCTTACACCTAAAAACTGTTTGATTTCAAGATAAAGAGAGTTTAGTTCTTACCTCTTTCTCTCATTTATTTTAGAAAGTAAGCTCTGTGTAATGAGCTTTATATCAAAAAATAACTGTAAGAAGTCTTTGTTATACAGTGTGCTATATACATAAATGAGGAGAGAAAAAAAGCAAGTATTTTACAACTACTGTCCAGTAAATACAGAGTGAGGAATACAAAAAGGTGCATATAAAGCACAGATCCTTAAGAATTTATTTGATTTTAAAATTGTAGCACAGTTTACAATCTAAATTAGTTTCTGCAATATGGATTAAATTTACAAACAACTTTTTCCATTTTTCCTTTTGAAATATACAGACCTCTAAGAGTAGCAGATGTAGAAACCACTCTACCATTTTCTGCTACTTCAGAATTTAAAGTGTATTGAAACAATAAATCTTGAAATAAAATATTTTCAAATGTACTCAACTAAAAAGAAAATAAGTGAAACAGTTTAAACTAATCTAAAATATGAACAGTTCACTACAATTTCCAATACTGACAGCTATTTACATTTTAAAAGTAATATATAAATACATATACGTATACAACATATACACATAAATACAACAAAAGAATTCAAAAGGATGCTGTAAGAACTTCCATCTACAGACAAAAAGGGGAGCGTGCAAAGTTAAAATCTTCAACTAGTTACTATTTTTTAAATGAAAATTTTAACTTAGTTAATCCTCAGCTTCATAATTTCTTTTGCCTGTTAAAGGAAATACTGGCATCATGTCATTTTATCTGTTAACCTTTGGAAAATGCCAGCTTCCAGGTGAGAGGAGACTTCCAGAGCAAACGAAGAGAAAGTATAATAGGATGAGGCTCATTTAGAATCTTGCAAATATTTTGATTTATTCCTCTGTTAAGCATGCAAATACACTGCCTAAAACCTTCCCCTTTGAGCCCTGGTCTTCCTAGGAAAGCATAAAGACAAATACGTGTAGGCTAGCACAACCAGAAGATACATTTCCTGAGGGCTGCTCTCATTTCTATTCTTAGAGAGAAACTTCTCTGGAGCAATCAAAAAAAAGAAAGAAAAAAATAAATTTATTCCCAGAGGAAATCTATTTGCCTAGTGCCACTCCCTATGGCTCAAGATATTCTCTCAGGTGTTGCTCCAAGCTTCCTGCCCTCTCAGCCAGAAAACTTCACAGTCTGGAGTTTGTGACAGCTGCCTCAGTAAGAATTGAAGTGAATCTGGCTGCACACAGTTGAAAATCAAAACTTTACTCAAGGTCCATGGCAGAAAGCCCTCAGTCTCACCTGAAGTCATAGGGCACACTCCTGTGAGAACAAAGGGGACGCTCTGATATTTAACAGGTCTTTCCAGCTTCAGGTCTGTGTTGTCAGACTTGGCCGAGGTCGCTGAGCTCTCACTCAGGCTCAGATCTGAGTGCAGAAATCCCACAAGTTCAGCATTAATAGCACCGAACGCTCAAGTTGTCCCACTGCTGATTTTGCAGATACAAAGTGGCTATCTAAATAGGGATCTTGACACAACCCTCAGGCTGTATCTACAAAACAGCCAAATAAATGTATTTTAATAGTCATGCAGGTGCAATGAGCTCAGTTTTAAAACACGAGAAAACTATATGCAGAGAAGTTATACAAACTTGTGGTTGTATTAGCACGTATTTCTCTCCTGTCAGATCTCAAAACTGAAACAGGATTGTCAACAGAAACATTAATCAAATCATCAGCAGCACCTTTTCCTCACATAATAAAGAAAGAAATTAAGCCCATGTTTTTCAAGCTAGGACCCAGTGTTGCCTTGTGGGTGAGGCATACGTCTGAAACAATTTTTTTGTCATAAAAATATCCCACTGTAAAGTTGTCAACTCTAGCACCCTGGCAGGATTCAAGTTTGGATAATTATGGTATCCTGATTTCCTAAAACTTTTGTTTATTTCATAGTAGCACTGTGGATCTCCTATCCTACAATGCTGTACAGTGTTCTTCCAGCAGTGTCTTCAGTTTGACAATGTACAGAGTACTAACAAAAAAAGAACTCCTGAATCCAGAGTCATAAATAGCACCAAAACCTATAACGAAAAAAAATTCCACACTCGGATGTTTCCTTTCCTGGAAAGGGGTTGGGGTTGCAGTTGTTCACCTTCTGTGAGTCCCTCTCTCAAGCCCTGGGAAATCATGGGCTCATGAAAACCCAGGACAAGGCTGGTACTAGAAATTTCCAAATATCTCATGATTCTATCTCATGATAAGCACTACATGCAGGATAATCCACACTATGGAATGTGAGGTTCAGGATAGGCCAGAAGTTATAGGCTTTGTTTTCTTTATTTTTACCTTTGACAGCAATGGCAGGAGTGCCGACATTTCCCGTTGCAGCGAGAACAAACTTTTATCAGTCTTGTCTTAAAGGACACAGTCTTTAAAATATCTGTGAGATGGGCAATCAGCCTGTGCTGCTGATTTTGGAGCTGCTGCCACCCACAGAGATGCTCTGGCTGTTGCGTTAGCAGGAATAACGAAGAAGGTTGCACAACCAAACCTCTTCTGCCAGATCCAAAGCCAACCACAGACTTTTTGATAAGCATTCAGTCAGGATTTTCATGTTTACATTATATTTTCCTCCAGCTGCACTGGTGAGGGATAATTGTATTTGTATTTGTCCTAATGACACGATTATGTGTTGTATTTGCCCTTTTCATGGGATATCAAAGGAGCTAACAGCATTTCCTCAGGATTAAACAAAGCAGTAAGCAAATACCAAACCCAGGTAGCTACTTCTCTGGGAAAAATATATCCAAAACAGATGGGTAGAAAAATGCAAAAGGCCAGGCATCCTATTTCTTCTAGTGGAAATAACTGAATTTTAATCATGTAGGGTTTGGTGAAGAGGGCTTTTGAGGATAGAGGGATTCCAATTCCATATACATATGTTAAAAATAATTTATATGTTTATTAAGATAATGAAATAGTAATGTTCTGAAATACTGAAAAAAGTAATATTTTTTTTTAAAACCCTGTTGCTAGCTATATTTGCAAATTCTAGAAGTTTATTAAGGATTTTC